>NW_019731289.1:200323-232785 GCF_002891405.2 Cryptotermes secundus | reverse complement strand
CTGTCCGTGCAAAGGGGTTATAAGAAAGACAACTGGGGCAGCTGAGTCACTTCTGTATGTGAGGCTGTGAAGTAAAGGGACAGGAGAAATGAGGCCCTTCACCTAAGTACGTGTTACATCTGAGTTCACAAAAAGTTTGTCAGAGTTCACACAAAATTTAATTTAAAACTCACAGCAGAAAACTTGAACTGGGCATTTCTTAGTAGCTAATACAGTATGGGAGGTCAGGCTTCAAATATCAAGAGATCTGAATCCTTGTATAGTTTTCAGTTCATCTACTTTACCTAGCAAACATGTACCATTGTACTATACAACATGTAGGTCAGTCACAGACTGCTCAACAGTTTCCCTTTATGATAAACAACAGGATGCCATCAGGGAATGGGAAAACCAAATGTTTTGCTTCTGCATACACAGTGTCCGGGTTCTGTTAGGACTGTGTTCATTAAAAATACAAGACATGAATTATTTTCAAATTTTCACTCTTTTTATTCAAAATAGTCTCCCTCTGAATCAATACATAGCTGGAATCGATTGAAAAGTTTTCGAAAACAGTCACTGTACTCCTTTTGCAGAATTGCATTTAAAACTGCAGTACATTCCCTTTGGATGTTCTGGATGGTGTCATGACGGTTTCCCTTCATCACCAACTTAACTTTTGGGAACAACCATAAATCTGCTGGAGCCAAGTCTGTCGAATATGGAGGATGATCAAGGACTGTGATCCCTTTTCTGACCAAAAAATCGCGCATGATCTTCGATTTGTGGGGTGGGGCATTGTCGTGGAGTAGCAACCAGGAACCTTGCTCTCGATATTCAGGTCAAATTCGAAGAATTTTTGCCCACAAACGATTGAGGACTCCAAGATAATAATCAGAATCCACTGTTTGACCTTCTGGCAGAAATTCCTTGTGAATGATTCCTTTGGAATCAAAGAAAATGGTTGGCAGTGTCTTTACTTGACTTTTTGTACGCACACTTTCTTTGGGCTCACCACACTGCACTCTGCCGCTTTGTGAGAGGCTCATATTGAAAACACTATGCCTCGTCACCAGTAACAATCAATTTTGTATCACTTTGGACCGATCGAAACATGTCTTTGCAGTGTTCCACTCTGGCATGTTTATCAGTGTGCGTGGTACTAACCGTGCAGAGACCTTCTGTTTGCCCATATCCTTGGTCAAAATTTGATGCACAGTACATTTTGGTATTCCAAAAAGCTCCTCGATGAGTCTTGCAGAAACACATGTGTCTGATGCAAGGATTTCGGTCACTTTTTTCGCATTTCCTTCAGTGCGACTTGTTCTCAGCTTTGATGCACGTGGAGCATCTTCAATGTCCTTCCTGCCATCACAAAATAGAGCATACCATCAAGAAACGTTTGAGCGACTCAAACAATCCTTACCGTACATACTTTTCATCATTTCGTATATTACTCCAACTGCTTTGCCTAACTTCAAACAAAATTTGATGTTGGCTCTCTGTTCAACTGCCATTTTCTGACGAGCATCAGAACAGTACTGTTACATTCAAGGTCAGGACACATGATGCAGCGATGCTTGTGCTTTGAAATTATAGATAGCCACAGCTGAAACTTCAAGCATCTTAACGCCACAACTCACCAACAGATGGCACTGCAGGGCAAAATTTAAAAAAATGAGTCCTAACTGATCCTGGACACACTGTGTATGTCTAGTTGCGAGGAAACAAACTGTTTCAGTCTGAGGTAATTTAATGAAATCCACAGTACTCTTGTACTATTCACCTGTTATTGTTGTGGTAATGAGATGGACATGCTAAATATTGTCACATGATTTAGTCATTATAAATGGGGTTTGGATTGGTAATTTGATTTACTGAACTCTTACAGATACGTGACCAAATGTAATTATAACTGTTTCACTAATTCACATGCTTTACAGCTCAACAGAGCACACCCTTAAGTCTTCTTAGCCTGTTGTGTCTCCACCAGTCTTCTGGTAATGACTTCCAAAAGTAAACATTCTCCTTCTTCTGGATTCCCAAACTATCTCTGACCTCAGTCATAGCAACAGCACACGATGACTGAACTGCAGCAGTCCTCTAACTCACTCTCGTCTTAATGGAAGGTAAATGAAAATGTATGAGACTTGGGTGCTGAGAAGAATATTTGGACCCAATGTGGACGAAGTCACAGGATACTGAAGAAATTTGCATAATGAGAAGATTCATAATTTATATTTTCAATAAATATCACTAGGCAGGTAAGATAAAGGAGTATGAGTTGCCCAGGATATGTAGCACACAAGCAAGAGCTGAGAAATGCATACAAAATTTTAATTGGAAATGCTGAATGGAAGAGACCAACTGGGTAACCTAGGCATAGATGGGAGGATAATATTAAAGTTGATATAACAAGAAATAGTATGTACTGTTAGTTCCTTGGAACTCTAGCCATGGTAGAGGGGTCATACCACCTCTTGCGGAGCTGGGGGAGCAGTCTTATCAGCTTACGTCAGCTTGGGTACTACCAGTTTGGAATGTAGCATCTTGGAGTGTGGTCAGGTGTATAGTACGTTGTGTATCTACTCCTGGTCCCCATAGGCAATGTTTTCCACTCAGGGAGTAGCTTTGAACATTACCACAGCAAGTGTACAGCTTTGCANAGCTACAGCACAGTCGGCGACCAGTCCACTATGTGTGAATGGTGGCAGCAGAGCACAGTCTGCGCATGGCCGGTGCACGGTCGGTGCACAGCACGCTATGTGTGAATCCGGCCTTATGGTGTGGTTCCGTGGATGACTTTTGCATTCTCTGAAAGGAGGGTAATTTTAGATCAGCTGAATGACCATCTGCTTCTCATCAAATTAGTATTTTAATAGTGGAGTATTTCCAGACATGGAGCAATTTCCTACAACTTTATAAGTTCCTTAATAATTTGTGTTCAATTTCAAGGTGCCAATTGTAGCCAGTCATGTCTGCAGAAGAGTATACACAGACTACCACATCACAGATAACATGTTCTGCGCTGGATATGAAAGGGGACGTAAGGATTCCTGTGCAGGTGATTCAGGTGGACCACTTCTGTGCCAGGATGACAGGAATCGCTGGACTATATTTGGTATCACAAGTTTTGGGGAAGGTTGTGGAAAGAGAGGCAAATTTGGTATCTACACAAAGCTGCCAAATTATATCAAGTGGATACACTCTTGGACAAGCAAAGTGTGGTAGAGGAGTGATGTGCAGCTACTGGTCTACTAACTTTGCTTTTTATTTTAATCAAATCTAAGCCCATAGAATGTGAGAGAATGTTTTGGCATATTTATATGATGTTACAGATTAAATAAAAATGTATTATTCTATCTAACTCACAACAACAGTTTTATTAATTTCAATTTAATAACAGTTACAATGTTGACATAATGAAAGTAGATAAGAGAGTTATGCCTGCTTAAAGTAACACCTTGATGTTCATTTTTAGCCTACTTCCCTTTCTTATTATCAGAAAGTAATCAGATTCTGGTCTTCTGGGTCATAATAACATCTAGTATTATAGGTAGTTACTGATACTCTGAAGAAATTTTCTGGCTCCATCTTCATGGTCAAAGTAAGTGGGTGAGAACATGGTAAGGTTATTTAGGGAAGTTGCATGTCAGCTGAAAACTTCTGAAAGAATGTTACGTGTATGAGAATGGGCTGTGCCATAGCTCAGTTGGTTAGTTGTTAGCTTCGCAGCACAGTGGCCTGAGTTTGATACCAGGTCAAGTCATGTGGGATTTATAGTAGGAAAAGTGGCACTGGAGCAAGTTTCCTCCGAGTACTGAGTTTCGCCTCAGAATTCTCATTCTACCAAATGCTCCATACTCATCTATTATCCAAGGCTGGTACAATAGGCCAATAGGCTGACATACCCAGTTGACTCAGTCTCACCCCATCCCATGAAACTAAAGAAAAAAAGTGTATGGGCTCACCATGTTAGGTAAGTGGGTGCCTCCCCTTGTTTCAAGTCATTATTTGCTAACATCCAATCATTCAATATTATACAGTCTAAATTACTGACAGCACCATTAAATAAACCACAGATAACTAACTAACTAAATGGCACTGAGCCCTTCTTCAGAAGCTGCCAATTGTGCAGCTATTTCAGGGCTTCCCAGCATTTTATAGAACCTGAAGGTTCATTACCATGGTCCCTGTCCTGAACCAAATTGATCCAGTCCATATCATACCCATCTTATCTCTCTAAGATCCATTTTAATATTGTCCACCTACCTATATCTTGGTCTACCTAGTGGTCTCTTTCCTTCTGGCTTTCCCACCAATATCCTACATGCACTCCTATTTCCCCCCCCCATTCATGCTGCATGCCCTGCCCATCTCATCCTCATTGACTTGTCATTCTAATTATATTTGGTAAGGGTACAAGTTATGAAGCTCTTCACTGTTCAGTTTTCTCCAGCCTCCTGTCACTTCATCCCTCTTCAGTCCAACTTTTTCTCCTCAGCACCTTGTTCTCAAACACCCTCAGTCTGTGTTAGCCCTTAATGTCAGAAACCAAGTTTCAAGGAACCCACCTAACATGGAAATAAACCACAGATAAGCAAACAAAAATGTAAAATGTTATTACAGATCTTACTCTTCTCTTGTATATCACAATTACTTCAACCAAGGCCAAATTTTCTGTTGGGTGGTACACCCCAGCTTCATACTCAGGATATCCTGTAATAAATTTTGGCCCTGAGACCAGTCATCCTGACTGAAGCCCTATGCAGTTTTCTTCAGTGCATACAAAAAAATTAATTAAAACAAGCCACAACTGCTTCCTTCCACATCCTTTCAAGTTTGTTATTCACCAATTATACTGTAATGCAATGGTTCTGAATAAATGAAAATTGTATTAAATTAACCAAAAATTATCGCACATACATGTGTTATCCAAACCACTGTGACCCACCACAATTTTCATGGATGTGAAATGGTATTATCCATTTCTTTATCAATGGTTTTACAAGTGCTTGATTTTGTAGGTCCATGACAATGTGATAAATGAATGATATAATGAAAAATGTTTAAAGAAGCAGTTGTGNTTTGCCTGCAGTGATTATGAGAAAGATGAAAGCTCTCTTTCAAGATAGATTTTGGGCCCAAATATTGAACAATGATAATCCTAATCATGAAGCAAGAGAGCTATCACCAGAGAAAATTATCATAAATAATTTTTATTTATTTATTTATACTTTAAATTCAATAAATACTTTTTGGCCAAGCCTAGGATGTAGAACAAGTCACAATTAAATCAAAACATACACAAGAACAGTTCATAAACTAGAACTCAAGTCATATACAGAACAGTCATAAAACGAAATTATACATAATGATAATCAAACCACAAAAAAGTGGAAATTGTTCAAGTTATAACCCATTGAATTACAACCCATAAAAGCTTACACAACACAACCATAAGATATACATTTCACAAAATTTCAATATTGAGGTATATTAAAAGTTCAATTAACAAATACAAATATAAAATATGATAATTACATATATCTTATGAGATAAAATAACTGAAGATGACATTATAGATATTTTCGGTCCTAGTACAGTTACTTATTAATACGGGCAATCAGCTGAGCACCTCAAATCCAGTAAAATGTACACCCATCAGGTAAGATGACAGAAAAGACAAAGGTTAAAACAACATAATAAGTTATGCATTAAAAAAACGTACAGAAGGTATCAAGATTACCGTCTCTGTCATTCTTGTATTGGAAATATTCATTTATAGAATAAAAAGGATGATACAAAAACCTCTTCAATATCGATTTGAAACATTTCTCATCATTGACCAAATTTTTTATTGACTGAGGAAGATGACTGAAAACTTTAATTCCTGAAATATATGCTCCTTTGTGAAATTTTGTTATATTCATTATAGGTACATGTAAATTACTGTGTAATCTAGTGATATATTTATGAATCTCATTAAAGTTAAATAAATATTTATTATTAACTGTATATAATAGTAAGGAATACATATACCGGGAATATAATGTCATTATTTCCCATTTCATAAAAATGTCCCTTCATGAATCTCTTGGTTTAGCATTCGTTATATTTCTAACGATACTCTTTTGCAAAATAAACATCATCTTAGCATAAGAGGAGCCACACCAGATGATTATTCCGAAACTCATAATAGAGTGTATATGAGCAAAATAAATTAGCCTTAAAATTTCAAATGATGCTATGTATTTTATATTTCTAAGTGCAAAACATGCAGAGGAAATTTTACTGGTGACCATATCTACGAGGAGCGTTCCATATATAATGCCTCCTATTTTTTTATGAAAACTACAACAGATACATAAAGCATAATAACATAGTTAAATAGAGCAAGATTTCAGCTACTTACAGTTATTTTTCCACATAATCACCACCATTCATTATGCACTTTTGCCAGCGATGAACAAGAGCCTGTATGCTGCGCTCGTAAAAGTCTGAGCCAGCAGAGGCAAACCAGTTTCTTACAGCTGCAATGACAGCATCGTTGATGGAAAATGTTGCCCACGTAGCCCATCTTTCATAGGCCCAAAGAGATGGAAGTCTGAAGGTGCTAAATTGGGGCTATAAAGTGGATGTCAGAGGACAGTCCAGCCAAACTTTGCAATGTGTGCGGTGGTCGCCAAACTGGTATAGGGTCTAGCATTATCATGTTGCAAGCGAAAGGTTGTCTGCTTCTCTGTCCTGACTCAGGGAAATGCTTAGTCAGCATCATGTTGTAGCATTCAGAATTTACAGTCTCACCAGACTCCAGGAAATCCAACAAAATCACACCCCGCCTATCCCAAAAGACCGTGCACATCACTTTACCTGCCAATGGCTGTGTCTTGAACTTCTTTTTTCTTGGGGAATCTGGATGTCGCCACTCCATGGACTCTCTTTTGGATTCCAGCTCATAGTGGTGACACCACATCTCATCTCCGGTGATGATGCTGTCCAGAAACTTGTCTCCTTCAGCCTCAAACTAGTGCAACAGGTCCCGATAGACTTCCATTCAATGAGTTTTGTGGTCCTGTGTAAGCATCCACGGGACCCACCTGGAACAAACTTTACAATCATCCAGCTTCCCCAGCATCGTTTCAAATGCATTACAGCCGATATTAAGCCATGCACACAGTTCCCTGGTCATTATCCGCCAATCTGTACAGATGAGCTGATCGAGGCGCTGTTCATTGTGAGGAGTGGCAGCTGAACACGGATGCCCAGGGCATGGCTTGTTGTGCACTTCAGTTTCGCCCTGTTGAAATGCACCACCCACCACCTCACTGTGCTGACATCCACTGTATCATCTCCATACACCTTTAACAAGCGTCGATGAATGTCAATGGGTGTAATTTGTTTGGCAGTGAGAAATCCAATAACACATCTTTGTTTCGTATGCACTTCTATGTCAGACGCCATTTTGGTAGAGTTCTCTGCTGTCGCTATATGTTGCACGACAACCAAACTAACGGTACATTGGCAGGAAGGTTCAACCTTTACTATAACACCACCAACATCCAGCTCAGACATTACAGATTAACACAAAAAAATAGGAGGCATTATATATGGAGCGCCCTTCATATAGGCTACTTCCAAGACAGCATATTATCAATAATCAAACCAAGGAATTTTGTTTCTGATACACTGGGGATAAATGTCTGATCATAATTAATATGGGTAACAATGTTACGATGTTTTATAGATCAAAAAGCCAAATAGTTTTACTGAAATTCAAGGTAAGCAAATTGGCATTAAACCAAGCATTTATATCTCTGAAGGTATGATTAAAATTTGTTTCAAAACTTGAATTATTTGAATCAGCAACTATAATACTAATGTCATCAGCATACAATACCATATTATTATCTTTATTTATTATTGTGGGTAAATCATTAATATAAAATAGGATCAGCAGAGGTTCAAGAATCGAACCCTGCAGAACTTCATGTTTGACTATTTCCCACTTGGATATTTTATTACTGGTCTGAAAGCTGTGAACTGAAGAACAAGAGCACTGTCTTTGCTCCTTCATTGGTCCCATGACTGATTTGTTGGAACAAGGTCTTTGCTACCATTTGTACCAAAAATGCAAACATGTCACTGTTGTGGTGTCAGAATTACTGGATTTAAATTACAACAAATTAAAATCCAGTGTAAAAAAAATTTGTGTTAGTAATTTATGGCTGTATGGCCATCAAGTGACATATTACCCGCAATATCAAGTAGATTCAGTGTGCAGGTAAGAAATTTGAGCACTTTTATAGTACGATTTTGTGGCTATAATTAAAACTGATGGTAGCACAGTTCCTACATATTATATGTATATTGTATATGTATATATATTGTCTAAAACTGCATGTTAAATTTCAACACAGTTCCCTGTGGCTCCAACTGCAACCACAAGTCACGTTTAAAGCAATACTTGTATGATTATCAATAATGCTGCCAGTATTGGGAGGATTAAACTTTACCAATCAGGATGGTGTAAAGATAACATGAGATGTCTAGTTCAAATTCTGGCTGGTTACTAGTGATCTTGTGTGACTTCTTCACATCATCATCATAATCTCTTGAGGTAGGTATTAAAACAGTGCCTTCATATAGGCCATAACAACCTTTTCTAAATCCTTATCATCTCACCATCTTATTCAATGTTATATAATCTCTGCAATTGAAAAATTAACTATGTCCTAGAGCAGAGTCCTTATTGAGAAGTTAATAGTTGCTGTACGTGTCAAGGTCCATTCTACAGATCCAAGAGATTCCCCATCATGTTTAGAACAGCCAGCCACTAGTACTTACCATGAAAAGGATGAGTTTAGTTGCCATCCTCATATCCTGTTTCTTTAAGATCCTAATAATATCCTCCCATGTACACCTGCATCTTCTGACTGGTTTCTTACCTTCAGGTTTCCTGACTGAAATGGTGTATGCATTTCTCATTTCTCACTTCTTACTTACCCTCCTTAATTTTATCATTGGTAACATTTGATTAGGAGTCAAAATTATGAAACTCATTATGCAGGTTCCTTTGGGCTCCTGCTACTTCCTCTCTATTAGGTCCAAATATTCCCACCTCCATGTTCACAAAGACCCTTAACTGAAAAAATATGCAGGGCTATAGATGAGCTAGGGTAGCCCAAAGCACTGCCTGGTCCTTTCCTGGGTGCTGGGCACAGCTCTGGTATTTCCTCAGTCATGTCACGTTTGTGATGCAGCCCAGGGGCAAGAAAAGTGTAACCCCCTTTCCCCTGAAATATAAGGTATAGAATATGCCTGTGCAGAAAGTTAGGAAAATTAAGCTGTATATAAGTCACACATAATATGAAACTGTTTCCTCTAGTATTAGGCTTTATAGCCATATTTATAAGCACCAGTCACTGGAACCTATCTTAAGCCAGTTCAATGCAGACGGCACCCTCATGCCCTATTTCTTTAAGATCATCATTATTATCCTCATTATTATTTACAAGAGTTGAGTTTGTTAGCCTGGAGGTTGCATATATCCAGGTCACCACACTGTTGTCGAACTGTCTCTTATGAGCTTATGGGAAGTCCAGCTTAATGATACCCCAACTTTATAATACCCCCACCCCAAATTTTCACCACACTTGCCTAATCGTACCGTGCTCGTACCTGCATGCCAGGTTCTACCAAAAATGTATTTATATGTCACCCTCTTCACCCATCAGGCAACCTGTTTGCCTCTCCTATCATCTTTGATTTGATTACTTCAATAATATCTCGTAAAGGGAAAACTAAATTATAATATTTGGGCCGAAATATATATGGTAATAATATAAACGTGTTATAACTTAAAGTCATCCTCATTTGATTTGTAATTTTGTGAACGATCGAAAAACGAGGAACTTACCAACTTCACGATTTTTAAGCGATACATTTTATGAATCATAGCTGCCAATGTCTTTGCATTTCATAAAGCGACATATGGAAATTGGGTATACTTACAGTCCCCTGCTTATATATATATATATATACTATGATATTGTTTGTAATTAAAAATTATAATATGTACCAAGCAAACGATAACATACATCAAATAAGTACCAGATGGCACAATAGGCTACATGTTTCTTCTGTGAGATTATCTTCCATTCAGAAGGGTGTGCATTTTACATCTATTAGAATATTTAACAACCTGCCACAAAACATATATATCTTGAAAGACAATATTAATATTTTTAAACAAAGACTAAAGGATTTTCTGGCTTCAAAAGCATTTTACTCGGTAGGTGAATATATGGCAAGTAGGTAATTTTATGCACTGTTACAGTCTGTTTTCTAAGACTATGTTCTAGCAAAGAATTGTAAGATGACTGATTTTTATACTGTTGTACCTATCAATGTTATAATTGTTGAATATTTTACTGTCTAGACCAGGTTGCACATTGCAATGTCAGTTTGGCTGTGACGAGTTCAATATCCAGTCCGGTTTCCGGACAAAGGATCTGTGAAACCATGTAGCTATGTATGTATGTATGTATGTATGGACTTTTAAATTGCAGGGAACCTTCTGCGGCCGGTATATAAATCGCCCTAATTAATTAACATTGCAAACTTTCAGAAAAAAATACATATTTTCCGTTCTATGCAACATAGAAATAAAAACTAAATACACTCTGAAAGACAATAACATTTTCTACATATACTCAAAAGAGCAATTTTTATAAACGAAAATTAACTGTGATTATTTTGCATCAGCGTCATGCGTATGAGAGGAATCCGCGATATCACGTACTGCTGGGTGGTCCAGTGAAAATTACTGTACCGTTGCTGTCAAAATCGTCAAAATGGTCAAAAACGAACACAACGAAAGCAGTAACCAGTCTGGTCACATGCGTCACATCTGTCGGTAGCGGTTGGTAGTCGTACCGATCGTACATAACCCAAGAAAAATGGGTAGTGCGGTTGAAATACAGAGCGTGAATATGAAACTCTCAGATTCAAAACACGACGGTGTTGAGGATTTTGGAGAAAATTTAAAGGTCCTGCCAACAAGCGATCAAATAAAGGAACTGCAAACAATTCTTCGTGACAGGTAGGAAAGTTGGAGACAAGTGTGTGTCTCGAAAGGATTTTCTTCCCATGAACAACGTGGTGTATCAAGTTCAATTTCTGTTTCAGGAATACAACAAGAAGTGACTTTAAGTTCTATGCTGACAGACTGGTAAGTGGACACTGGCTGGATGTAGTTCATATGTAGAGCGGATAGATGACAACAGGACTAAATGCCTAGTGAAGAATTGGTTGGAGAAATTATCTCTTTTGATGTACTGCGGGTAAAAATAAATAGTGCTGCTGTAAGCTAATGGTATGCTACAGGGATATTTAAATATTACATATTTTTGTTGTTTATTTATTAATTTCCTTTTGAATTGTATTGGTTGTACTTCTGAACATGATTTCTGATATTTGGAACCCATTATACAGGGTGTAAATAAATGTACGTTACAATGCTCTGTGGTAGATAGATGGGTTCAGTCTGATCATATTTTGTTAATACACGCATGTCCGAAAAACGCTTCCTTTTGGCACTAAGGGTCACAAAATTTTCGGAGAGTATGTTTTCCTTATAAAAGTTGCTCAAATGGTGGCTAACGACTTCAGTGCATGTTCTGCACTGGCTGGCTATGTTATGTTAAACTCTTTGAAAGATTCCCGGCATTTCCTGGTTGGTTTCAGCTACTACTGCAATTCTTGCTACAAGATCATGTTGTGTCCCCACAGGAGTCTTGTACACCAGGCTTTGCATGTACCCGCAGAGAATGAAATCCAATTGAGTCAAGTCAGGGGAGTGAGGGGGCCATGTTATTGGGCCTCCACAACCAATCCATCTGTTGCCAAAGGTTTCATCCAAATACTCATGGACAACATCAGTGCAGTGTGCTAGGGCGCCATCATTCTGGAACCACATTTCACGATGGACTTCGAAAGGCACCACTTTCAGCAGTTTGGGTAAAGTCTCTTGGAGAAATATTAGGTGTCACCTGTAAGCCACAGAGGTAAGAGGTGAGGGCATCCTTCACATTTCAGAGGCCCTAGCACATAAACAAAGCGTTTCCGGACATGAGTGTAAGAACAAAATATGATCAGATTGATTCCATCTGTCTACCACAGAGCGTTGTAACATATATCTATTTACACCTTGTATACCATATGATTACTAGTGAAATGTCTGAAGATATACATTCTAATGTATAAAATTGTAATAAACAAGTCAGCTGTTAGTATGGGAGTAAAGGTACAATGGAAGGATGAAAACAATTACTTCTTTCTTTCATGTTAAGAATTAGAAGTGCTTGGGTTGTATGGAGTATGATTGTAGACTCATGTGGAATATAAGATACGAAATCTGAATATTAAAATAGCAATCAGGATTAGAGCCTTCACTTTTACAAACTTTGAACTAAAGAGATCAAAGAAGAGGTATGAGGGGGAATATCTGGTATTTGTATGATATTTTTGTAATATTTGTGTATGAAAAATATAGAAGCATGTTAGTTGATGTTAAGCATGATAATGATAATACAAATTATTTGAAATCATTGGATGTGGACAGTTTTACAAGAACACAGAAGGGAACATTGTTAGAACTAAACTGATTGAAACTGATACTAGAAGACTAGAAGTGGCAATGATTGTGAAGAAATACAAGGGTGATCAGAAGTCCCAGAATTACTGAGATGTTGTAGAAATTATTTTGAGTGTCCTGATGAAGTTTCTGCAGTTACAATTTAGAAAATATTACAGCTTTTAAATATGTACAATATAATGCAGGTAGGGTTACAATTAAAATGGAGTCTGCTAATTATTTTTGTATTATAAGTTGATAAAAGAAAGGATTGTTACAAACATACTTTTGCATTGTCAGGAAATTCAGATTTCTTGCGTAGTGTATGTAGATACAGGTGCAAATTATTCAGCTTCATTCAAAGTCCCATATAAACCAAATGTTAGAGAATGAGTAAGTTATTAACGCCACGAGCAGAGTCTATGACATGCTGGTAGTTGTTCATTTAGTGAAATCTCCACTTGTTATGAAATTTGAAGGTTCATTCACAAGATTCTCCCATTTGTTCCTGTCATGAGCCAGATGAATCCAGTCCACATTATCAAACCATATTTTATTAAGATCTTTTGCAATATTATCCTTCAGTTTATGCCTAGGTCTCCCAATTGTTCTCCCTTCAGGTTATAGAATGATTATTTTTTGACTAATTCCATTTTCTGGGATATAACACTATGTATCCCATTGAAAGTAACTGATGTTTCAGAGGAACATATTGCCTCCATCTTCAGGGTTGAAGAGTAAGCCAAAAAGGAAACCATCTTGAAGCTGGCAACAAGCAAAACTTTCTTTGCTAGGTTTATTCTTCAAGCCTGAAGATTCAGGCAGCATGTTCCTCCGAAATATTGGTTAATTTTTTATGGACTACAAGGCATTATACCCCAAAAGAAAAAACTCTTAATAACCACTGTTCTGAGAACCTCAAATCCTATGATTACCTTTGGTTTTGTGTTCTGTTGTCCGAGTGAAGTAAGGCTGTTTGAGAGCAGTCTAATGGAAGCTTTCTCATAAAACATGGAAATTATTGTAAATTTAAAAAAAAATATAGTGATACTAAATTCTTTACTTTGTTAATGTGGATAGCATTTTATGCCTGGCACCGAACTAAAAAGTGCATTCACATATTGAATTTGGGAGGGGGGAGTAGAATAATCTTCAAACACTGATATTTTGGAGCCCACTGCTGTTTGTATACAGTATCTTCAGTGAGCACTCAGCATTTCAATTTGAGACTTCTTTTATTTATTTATTTTATCACTTCAGCAGAGGGAAGAATAGATACAGAAAATGTTAGTAAATGGAGTTATGAGAATATGTGAACCTTATGATAAGACTTAACCAAGAAATCAATAGAGAATAATGTATAATGAGTTGTTTCTTGGCTTAATTTGAGTCATTATTTTCTTCAGAGTGTACATCTTGTCAGTTAACTAGATAATTAATTATGAATGACGAATTGGAAATGATTTAAATGGAAGATGCTTGGTCTTATTTGAAGATAATATTCCATGATTTTCCTGAGCAGTGAGAAATTTAGTCATTTTTATTCCTTATGTAGTTTTTATAAGGGAGATTTTATCAAAAAGGTTGAAGTATCCCCTTTTGAGGGGAATGTAAATTGAATGCAGAATTTTGGTTGCAAAACATGGAATGAGGCTAATAGACAGATTGAGACATAATTAGGAATATTATATTCACAAAAGATTTTGAACCATACTGAACTGATTCAGAATATGAATCTTTGTGATACAATTGATGGTTTGGGTCCCAACCAAGAGAGAAATTATTCAGTAGCTGACTTCTCAAAGTTGATTCTTAGGCATGGTTTACATCTGACTTAGGAGTGCAACAGGATGCTGAAATGTAACATTGTGGGTACACAACCATATCAGAAGTGTAGTGCTTGTGACAGTTGTAACCCTGGACTTAATGTAACTTTTATCAGTTGTCTAGGAAAGTTTTTAAGGGAAGTTGTATATCAGTCACCAGATATGACTGACTTAATTCCATGAAAAGCTTATATCCACAATTTCAACTTTTTCTGTTCAGTAACATTAAATTATGTAGTTCATAGCATGTAGTAGTGTAGTTGGTTGAGGCACTGATGAGGTGATTGTTTTCAATTTACCTAATCATTCCAGCTGTACTGTGGCCCTGGCGTTAACTCAGCCTCTAACAGAAATGAGTACCAGAAATCTTTCTGGGGGTAAAGGGCGGCCAGCACATAAGACTGACAACCTCACCGCCATCTGTGAGCTGATTGTCTAAAGAAAATTTGGGAGCCTTGATGTCTCACAACTCTGTGGGCCTTCACAGCCTGTTACAGGGGTTTAAATAAAAATAAATAAATAAACAAAAATTTATAGCAGATATTTAATTTTCAGATTCGCTTGGTAATAGAAGAAAGCTTAAACCAGCTACCATTTTCAAAATGTGTTGTTACAACACCTACAGGTGCCAGTTACCAGGGCCTAAAATACCAGAAGGGCAACTGTGGAGTAAGCATAGTAAGGAGTGGGGAAGCAATGGAACAGGTAATATAGGTCTGATGATGTCAGCATGTACGTAACTTGAACTTTAATATTTCATTTCATTTAATTTATTCACCTTCCATAAATCCTGTCAAGAGTACATTCTCATGCGGATGTGGAGATTGTCCTTGTTACAGTCACAACTAAGGATTACAGTTGTTATCCAATAGTATGCATATTTGTATAAAATACTGATAAACATGTACAATATAATAAATAAGTTAATATTAGTAGTAAAAGTAATGGCAAACCTTATACAATTTGTACAGTTTTATTGAAGTCTATTAATTAAAAATTCAATAGTTAAAACATAATGTCATTAATGAATTTTGTTTAACATACGTTAATTATATAATAAATTGAAATAAAGACTAGTATACAGTAATATAAAAATTGTGTATTTCTAAAATATGCATCTAAAAACCAGAACACAGACTGACAACCTTGTCTTCTTTTAATTGTAAAGCAAGACAACTACTCGCACCTTAAAAAGATTTATAACCAAAATATTACTGTAAAGTATAAAAAGAATATAAATATAAAAACTGTTTTCATTGGACCTCAAAACTCTTAGTGTCACTTGATATATCCTTAATATATTGTGGCAGATTGTTCCTAAACAGTAAACTCCCTTTTGGTATTTACTCAAATTTACAAGAGTCTGATGGAGATTATTTTGCTGTCTGGTATTTATTTTATGACTCTCTGAATTTACTACGAATTTGTTTATGTTTTTTATCACAAAGAGCATAAGAGATAGTATGTACTGAGATGCCAGAGGTAAGATTTCTGATTCTCTAAATAAGTTCCTGCATGAATCCCTCCTGCGTCCCAACATAATTCTAATTATATTCTTTTGCATTCTAAAAATTTTTATACTTTGGGGCGAGTTACCCCAAAAGGGTAAACCATAATTTATAATAGAATTAAAATAAGAGTGATAAACCATTTTTAAGGTATTTATGGATGTGTATGGTTTAAGCGATCTTATTATGTAGCAGACTGCACTTAGTTTAGAACTAATATACTCACTGTGGTATTTGCAGCTCATTGTGTCATCAATGAATATGCCAAGAAATTTAATATTCGATATAGATGTAATTTGTTTTTATTGTATACAATTTTTATTTCAGATTTAGGATTTTTATTTCTAGCTGTAAATTGAATGTAGTGGGTTTTGTTAAATTTATAGAAAGTTTGTTTATTTTGAACCATTCATTTATACTATGAAAAGCATTGTTTATATTTACACAGAGATAATCATAGTTTGAACTTTTAACTAACAAACTAGTGTCATCTGCAAATAATATAGGTACAGTTTTGGGTAAATCGTTTATATAAATGAGAAATAACAATGGACCCACAATCGAACCTTGCGGGACATCATGTCTAATTTTGCCCCATGTCGAAAATTCGTTGAGATTAAGATTTATATTTGTAATTAAAACCCTTTGATATCTATTTCTGAAATAAGATTCAAGCCCATAGAACTCCAATTTCGACAAGAGAACCTCATGATTAACACAATCGAAGGCCTTTTCTAGGTCACAAAAAATGCCTCCTATTAAGTTTTTGCTGATTAAGGTCTTACAGATTTCATTCACTAACTTGTATATAGCCTCATCTGGTGAAGATTTTGTTCTAAAACCAAATTGTTCATACACTAAAATGTTATTGTTATTTAAGTGCTCAATCAATTGAATGATCATAGCTTTTTCTAGTACCTTAGAGAACGAAGTTAAAAGTGATATAGGCCTGTAGTTGGAAATATTTGTTTTTTCACCCTTTTTAAACAGCGGTCGTATTTTTGAGTATTTTAAACGATCTGGGAAAATTCCTTGTGTTATTGAATTGTTGCATATGCGAGTCAAAGGAGAGCTAATGAAAATACTTTAGTGGATATTTCATCATATCCATAAGAGTTTTTTCTTTGAGAGATTTAATTATATTTTCAACTTCCTTAGCTGATAAAGATTTAAGTTTAATATGTGGAAAGGGATTTATAAAAGTTTTCATTAAATACAAATATTATTACTATTATTATTTTGTTTATTTTTTGCATTTTATTTTCATCTACAGATAAAAAGTAATTGTTAAAGGTTTCCACAATTACTTGCGTTTCTCTAATCCATTTTCCATCCACCTTTAATGTGCATATTTTTTTCATTATTTGGCCCCTTATTAGTTTCCAATTTTACTATATCCCATATGGTTTTATTTTTATTTTTGAAATTTTGAATTTTGTTATCATATTTTAGTTTTTTAGCTTCCTTAATGACCTTAGATAAAATTTTACAGTATTTTTTATAATAGTTTTTAATTCTGAATTATTGCTGTTTCTACATGCCATATAGAGTACTTTTTTACATTTACAGGATGTTTTTATTCCTATAGTAATCCAATCACTTATTTCATTTGAAATTTTATTTTTTTTTTGGAAAACTGAATAGTAAATTTTCAAGTAAGTGTCTAAAAAGGAGTTAAGTCCCATGATTCATAACATAGTTTAATTAAAAAATCATTTATTGTGTGTTTGTTTATTTTCCTTATTATTTTAAATTGTTTGGCATGTGTTCTCACGTTTATTGCTTTAAATGTTATGGACTGTGCATCATGATCAGACAATCCATTTATTATAGGCCTTACAGAATAATTTTCCCTTCTAGTAATATCGATGAAAATATAATCAATGGCTGTAGCAGAATTTCCTTGAACTCTGGTGGGAAAATTTATCGTACTTGTTAAGTTATAAGTTTTCAGCAAGGTATCTAACTTGTTTTTCTTTTCACTATCAAGAAGGTAATTTATATTAATATCCCCACAAATAATATATTCTTGTGTTTAGGTATATAGGTTTCTAAGTACTGTATCTAATTTTGTTATAGAAAAGCAACTGTTGTAGGCTCTTAAGTGAATGATGTATTATTTCCTTCTGTGCTGAGTGTACGTGTTTCATTCCTAATCCTTTAGGCATTTGTGCAGAAGGATTTCAAGAATGATGTATTTAATGATGTGACTTTTTCAAGTGTTACTGTTGCAGCAATTATGAATGCCAAATAAAGTGAATGAATTTTTAGAACTCCAAGACAATGCTATATACAGCTTGGCATTATCTTTAACCTTCGATCTCCTTATACATAAATTAGCTGTTTGACCCCAGATTTTGCTGTCAGGCCCTTTTATGACTTGGTATATATGCATTAATTTTTCTCTTGTTGTGGATTTTTTATTCAATCTTCTTAAAGGCACAGATGCCCTCTAATCCCCTAACCCTACACATGTAAATAGGCACAATGATAGATTCTTTCCACTGCTGTGGCAGTTCTTATTTTTAAATGCCTTCAAAATAATGTCATTATTTCTGTTACATTTTACGTCAGTTGCTTGTTGAATACAAGATGAATAAAGGTTGAAATTGGAGGACTAAAATGCTGAAGACAGTGATGATAAAAATCTCATAAATAGAAAAACTGATCAAACTGTTCCCAGAGTGATAAAAAGCAAAGGGTAGAGGTGGAAGATAAAAGTTTTTTATATGTTTTCAAAACAGTTTCATTCTCAAGGTCTGTACTTCTGCCACAATCATATTCTGTGTACTCACTTCAGCAAAGCCAAAACAGGATCAATTTAATTAGTTCTTGAGTTTAGAAAATAGGATAAATCAAATAGTCAGTTGTCAGAGGGGTTTCAAACTGGGTATATCCGACACGTAAGTCAGACTTGTTACTGCAGTGCTTGGAGGCTGGGCTGTGTTTTATGGAAAATTTGTAGGTGTGAAGTATGTGTCAATTTTCATTTTGTACTAGATTGTTTTCGTTTTTGAATATGCTAATTACAGTAAACTCCCTGTTATTCAGTATCTAATCATCAGGAATTCTCATGCAGCTGGCAGGATTTTCAGAGAAAATTTACCATTTTCACTAAGAAACTTGAAAAAGAAGTTGTGATAGGCATATGTTCCCCTTCCACATTGTAGCTCTTTTAGCTGTCAGCAGCAGCGCTGCATGCAGTGGACGCTAGTCGAATTTGTATATCTGAAACACATCACGCATTGATCCAAAGTTCACTTTGTTTTGTTTTGTTTTTTCACTGTTTAGTATATATTATGCAGGCTTATGTATTAAATTGTTCTGAATTGTATTTCTGTTAAGTTTTCCTCATGCAGATGGCAGATTAATTTAACCAACACACTTCGTTCTCCCTATTCTGGATAACTGAGAGTTTACTGTACTTTCAGTATAAATCTTACAATATGAAATTAACTTTATGTTTTATACAGGTACATGTGACTTCTCTATACAGATTATGTTATTTTGTAAAGATTTTTTCAGTTTTAATAAAGTTAAATGACATGTGAGTCAGCTAGGATAACTCAATTGGTATAGCCATACTTTCATTCCACTGTATATCTTCATGGCGCTGTGCGTCATTAATCGAGCATAGGTACAACTTTACATTTTCATAAAATATGTGTAAATCAGTTAAATTCACAAAGAAATTAAGAGCAGATTAAATGTGGGGAGTATGTAAAGGTAAAAGTGTGGAGTGAATGTTAACTATTTTGTTCAGAATCTTCTGTCTTCCATCTCCTGTCTAGTAATTTAAAGATTAAAACTATAATTTTATGTGTTGTTTTCTGTGGATGTAAAACACATTCTCACATCCTGAAGGAAGAGCAGAGATGAGGGGTTTTCAATACAAGGTGCTGATGAGAAAACTTAGACTAGAAAGAGGCAGTGGCAGCTGCATGAAATTGCATATGAAGATCTTCGTGATTTATACTTTTCACCGCATATTATTGGGATGATTAAATGAGGGAGGCTGTGATGAATGGAGCATGTAGCATGCCTGGAAGAGATGAATGCATACAAAATTGTAGTTGGCAGATCTGAAGGGATGATCTAGTCATAGATTGGAGGATATCAAGAACATAAGGCCATAGAGCATGAGACTGTGGACTGAATTCACCTGGATCTGTATAGGAAGCCGTAATGAGCTCTCCTGGTCAGGATAATGAACCTTCAGCTTCCATGGTAGGTGTCCAATTCCTCAACCAGCGAAGTTGTCGGCTACTCCTTTGTGTTAGTGCATACAGTGTTCATGATAATCACTTTTGCACTGAATATGTTCTCATACTAACTTCATTTGTGTTTTGTTATAACTATTTACACATTTCTTTTCAGGGTTTACGCGACTGTTGCCGTTCAATCCGTATTGGCAAAATCCTTGTTGAATCTGATGCAGACACTCATGAAGCTAGGGTGGTGTATGCTCGTTTTCCAGAGGATATTTCTAGGAGAAAAGTGTTACTTATGTACCCAATAATGAGTGAGTACAGTCATTTTTAAAGTAAGAAAAGGTTCAGTCATACCTGCAGTGTGGTTCCTTCATAGTTGAATTGTGTTCAAAACACACCAGTGGGAGCTGTCTTGTTTGGCTTATTTTATTCTTAGTGTGGGATGAGTCCCTTGGTACTTAGGTTTAAATGGCCCATTGTACCAGCCCCAGATGTTAGATGGATGAAATGAAAACTGGCAGGAGAAGCCAATGTGCTCAGAGAAAGCTTTCCCTATTGCCACTTGGTCCAATACTGATTGCAGATGAACTGACCTGGGATAAAAAAGCCGGTTGCCATGGTAAGAAGCTAGCAGCTGACTGCCTAAGTTTTGGTATAGCTTTTCTTTCTTCTTAAGTAGTTTCCATATTATTTGGATCATCTGTTGTATGAAAAATGTTTTCCATCTAGAATTGCTCCTTTGATAAGAAACATAGACTGTAAAAGATTTTAAGCTTTCCCAATGGCTGAATGCAAGAAAGTCTTCTTGGGCATTCAGCCATGTTTGTATGGAATGAAGTTATATTTTTGAGAAAACATCAGTCTTTCATGATGGAGGCAAAGATCGTCTCAGAAAGGTGGACTTTTTTTTCATGTTGATATGACTGATGCCTAAGATTTTATTGAACAGAGAATGTATTGCAGACTATTGAGATGTTTAAAATTGTATGGAACGAAATTCACATTTTTGGGATACATATGCCTGAGTGAAGTGCCAACTTTAGTGGATAGAGGGTGTTGCATGGTCAACACAACACATCCCCATGGCCATTAATTTCGATTTTCTAGACTGGAGCTGCTATTTCTTTGAAATAGCTCCTCAATTATCCTTAAGAGGCTGAGTGGACCCTGTTCCAGACCCACTACTTCTCAGACAATCTGGTAGTGCCGGGAATCGAATCCGGACCTCTGGATCTGTAATCAGGAACTCTGACCACTAGACCACAGAGGCGGTCACTTCACAGACAATCGGCAATCGGTATAGTTCGCTTGCGGTCTAAAACCACGGAGTTTGTTGTATATGCCCGAGTCATGTTATAGAGCAGAATTTGGTGTAATGGTAATTGATCTTGAAATCTTACCATTTTCATTTGAATTTTAAATTTATCTTATTTTCTATTGTTGGCCAAAGTGTTGAACATGCACAGATCTAACATTTCCAGTAATGCCACATAATGTATACCACCAGTGAATAACAGAATAAAGCTAATATCGGTTGGCATTATATATCAATATATCCTTTGCTGTTACATGTTGTACTTTTTGTGTTACCTAATTTTCACTGTCCAATATGACAATTTTTATACATAAAACAGACATGTAAGACATACAGAAATCATTTAACAACTGTGAGGGTTACATTCCTGAAATACATTGTGGTTAGGGAGCCCAAGGGAAATGGGGGTTAGGGGTACTGTTAACAGTGGCCAGAGCCTATCAAAGTTGCTTGTTCCTTCTCTACACACAAAATAATATATCATAACATTTTTACAATTATGTATTCATGGTTATTACATACTTTTACACATTAAATCATTGACAGTTGAAGTCTAAAATGATTATGATTACTCTCGTCTTGTACCACCAATTTTTTCTGTCTAACCAAATTGTAAACCACTGATACATAAAACTAAGTACCATGGTTGGCAAAACTGTACACAAATGGAAAACTGTAGTTTGTGAGACACTGCTTTATATATTAAATCCCACCTGTTATTAGCATTACTATAGTCACCAAACTCCCCAATATTGTGGAGTACAAAGCTATATGTATATTTCATTGTTTCATCTTCAGGTACAGGAAATACAGTAATCAAGGCTGTCGCTGTGTTGAAGGAGCATAATGTAGCTGAAGAAAACATTATTCTCTCAAACCTATTCTGCACACCATTTGCAGCTAAGTCAGTTATGGCAGCCTACCCACAGGTGTATAGTCATTGCATTATATGAACAGATCGACATTATTCCAGAGTAATTCTTTACATTTTGCATGTTACGCTACATTTACTAACTGGATCAAATTTTTTTTAGAACATTTTCATTATTATGTTTAGTACAACTCAGTGATAGGGGGCATGCGACAGCATCATTTACTGAGGCACTATGCTACAAGCTGAAAGGTCGCAGGTTCAATTCCTGGTGAGGTCATTGGATTTTTCAGTTGACCTAATCCTTCCAGCCGCACTATGGCCCTGGGGTCAACTCAGCCAGTAACATAAATGAGTACCAGGAATCTTCCTGGGGGTAAAAGGTGGTCAGTGCATAAAGCTGACATCTTCACCACCATCTGTCTAGAAAATGTGGGAGCCCCAATGTCCCACAACCCTGTGGACTTCCATGGCCTGTTACAGGGGTAGCTTTACATTCACCTTTACAATGCTGTGATAAACGTATTGAAAATTGTGGCCAAAAACGACACTGAGTTTATGTTTAGGAGATATTGCAAGAGGTGAGAAATCCCAAGTCTCCAGCATATTGTGATAGTAAAGTTTATTAACTTGAAGATATGATTTTTTCCATTTTCAGATGCAGATTCTTACATCAGAAGTTCATCATGTGGCGCCCAATCATTTTGGGCAGAAATATTTTGGCACAGATTAAAATGGACTGAGGTTTCATGTACTGATGACGTGTTTCTTAAATTTTAGAAACTAGGCCATAATATATTTGCAAACTTCAGAAGTTTATGAGTAAGATATCAGTTAATTAGTTTTGACAAAATTTTTTTTGCACTTATTAGAAGGAGTTTATTTTCTATAATAAGATATGAAAACATGTTTCTTATAGTTTTGGATAACAGAATGTACACCACTTAGAATTCAGAAGATACTTGTAATAATTCTAAACGTACTGTTCATTTCAGTAATGAAGTTCAAGAAAGACATTGCAGAATGTTCAGAGGAAGCTTCTTCATTCTTATGAGTCACACATTGAAAATAATATCCAGAAGATATTACAGTCATAAGTGAATATCATTTGGGTACCAACACGGCATTACATATGATAGGAAGTGTAATACATTTCTCTTAGTTCTTTTCCACTTCATTTATTTTATACTGAATGGAATATGTAGAAGTGATGCCAGTGAATAACTTGTGTCATGACTAAATTCTAATTTTATTTAACATATAAATGAAATATGTTAAAGGCTTCAATTAAAAATTAATGTTATTGTAAAATCTTATATTCTCCATGTTTATGTATATGGTTACAGAGTTTCAAAGCAGTTAATATGGCACAAGAATATTAAATCGAGATTATGTTCTTAAATATTCAAGATGGAATAAATTATACATATAACTGTGGAAGTCAGATGAGCATAAATAACTGAAAAAATTGTTGTTACTTTCTGTTATCATTTTGTACATAATCTGAGTGAAGATTCAGGCACTTGTCGTGTCATGTGATGAGTTTCTGTATGTATCAAATACATGTCCTAGCTCTTCATAGAACCTGTTCTTTATGTCATCAATTTTATCTTCTGTTGGGGCGTGAACATTCATAACAATGATATCACACCAGCAATCTTTTAGTATTATATAGTATTATAGTGTATATCCTATCACTAATGCTTAACTGCTGATACGATTCTGTTATGTACGAAAAAACCTGTACCTAATTCATGATTTTCATTCCCCTTTCCATAGAAAAATGTATATTCACCTGCTGGTGCTGTGCCACCTCCATCCCATCTGACCTTCTGTACTCCAGCTAAATCTAACTTTTATTTTAAGATTTCTTCTGCCACTGCCCTGAGCAAACCTGCCCTATACATACGTCTAACATTCCATGTACCGAATCTCATGTCCATTTTCTTCAGCTTAGGTCGTTTATCCAGAGGATCTGTCCAGGTCAAAGGCTTTGTGTGCATTTTTGTAACAAAGTTATTTTTACGGTGAGGAGTTATAGCCCCACGCCTAACCCCCAAGCTGGAGGACCACCCCTTGTCGGCTGTCTGCGACTGCTTATTCAGTATATTCGCAGCTTCCCTCCATACCTGGAGGGAGTCTCCTTCATCTGCAACCTGAGGATGTGCCATGCCATGGTGACAACTGACCCACCTAACATGAACAAATTACATTTAACTTAATTTATGTCATTAAGTCTAGAGAATACAATTTATGCTGAGCAGGATGTGTAGAGGTAATGCTGTATATTTGTGTTTGTGATGTAGTGGATTTGAATTTCACCTGGGACATCAGCTGTCCTGAGGTTTTTCATGGTTTTCCTTGGTTCTTCTGGGTATATGTCAGGATAGTACCTCAATCAGGCCATGACTGCTTCCTTCCAAATCATTACTAATTCATCATATTAACATTCAATGCTGCATAGTTTAGATGCTGACATCATTGTAAAATAAACCACACACACACCCAAAATGACACAGTTTATTCTGTGTAAGATGCTTTACACCATTTCATATCTGTGAATGGTTTAATTAAGATCTCATAAAATATCTGAAATGCTTACAGCTGTATTTACGGATGTAAAAGGCAGTTATGGTCTGAAATTTTCAGACATGAAACCCAAGCATGTTGAATTTGCAAATTAATTTTTCTGTAAGGGGACAGAATTTATCTTTGAGAAAATGGCAATTTCTGTTACAAGTAAGAGTTAAGAAGGCAAAGATACCTGCAGGATACATTATAAAATGTATAAATATGTGTAGATAAGCATGTAATGTCCTTCCTTAAATCATAAGCTCTGTATGACTGAAATATCATAAACAGACTTGCTTCACATATATAATCACCCACCTGAAGTACAGTGCTGACTTGTCAAAATTATCATCATTTTGACTCCTTCTGGGCCTTAAGTGTAAATTAAAAGTCATGCAAATATCATGTGTTAACACATGCTACAAATCACAGCTGTTCTGATTTTGGCAGGACAGTACTGATTTTTAGAGCTGTGTTCCTTGTCCCACCTGGATGTATGGTGGGACACATTTGTATTATGTTTTGGAACTTTTCGAATACATTAACCAACAAAGGCAAGTTTTTTCTCTGCTTGTTGCTCTGTTTTAGTATACTCGTATATTTGATGTTACCATCCCAAGAAATAATATAACCAGAATGAATTGTTGTGGCTTTGTTGCTGTCAGCTGGAGGTCAGAGGGTAAGATGATTATCCTCTCCCTCTGCCTTTGTCTGGTAACACTCGATGTATATGACAGTTATCAAAAACACCAGTTTCATGGTTTAAAAAACTTCCTCCTCCATATTATTTTCAGTCTTAATGCTTTCATGTTTATCATGTTTGTCACTTTCTGTTCCCACAAATAGTTTTACATACATTTCCCCACTTTATTGTTAATTTAAAAGTTTTTACCTCTTGTTGCCATCAAAATGAGTAAGTACGCGTATACTTTGACCAGCACCTTGTTCTGCTTTTTTTGTTTCAAAGATCTGAGACTGCTAACACATTCCTTAAAAGTTCTCAAAGTAAAAAAAAAGTACAGCTATTCCTGTAACAGGCAGTGGAGGTCCACAGAATTGTGAGATGTAGAGGTTCCCATATTTTCTAGACAGCTTGCAGATGGTGGTGAGGTCAGCCTTATGAGCTACGCACCCTTAACTACCGTGAAGAATTGTGGTACTTATTTCTGTTAGAGGTTGAGTTGACCCCAGGGCCACAGTGCAACTGGAAAGAATAGGTCAATTGAAATATCCAGTGACCTCATCAATTAGAGGTTAGGGGCAGGGGCCTTTTCTTTTACCTGAGGTAGTAAGCATCTTTCATGGAGACTTCTATTCAAAATAAATAATCTGACTATATCCTTCTTCATTCAGGTGTGTTTGCATGTTTCATGCTCACATATAAAAAGCTGTTTGTGCTAGTATTCTCCATGAGACTCGTCAAAAATCATTCTCCATGAATTCCCAGACTTTACAAACAACTTGCATAAATAAAGGGCTAATGTTGAAAACATTTTCAAATGAACGAAGGAGGTAAAAATTGACCGTTGCTTAACTAATTAAATACTACACCATGAAGGTGTATGGGAGAGTGGATGTATAGATCTACATATTCTGACGACACGACTAGTTAAGAGGTGAGTGGTCAGTTTCACGCTTCAGCCGCTTAACCCCCAGGGAAAGAATCCCTGGTACCCATTGGGTAGTAGCTAGGTGGGCCCCAGAGGATTGAAGCATCAATTTCAAACCAGAAAGTGGGCAGTAATTAATGAGAGCTCCAAGAATGAAGAGTTATACCAGAGGCTTAGAAGCATGCTGAAACATTAAAAACGTGAATTTTGAATTACGGTGAAGTGCCATAAATGAATTTTTCATTGATTTTTAAATTTCACTGTCTTATTCAAGGCCTACCCAACAGGCTTCTCCACTGTTGTGCCTCATGAGGCACTCTTGCGTTCAAAACAAATCCACTAGCCATTGTGTTCCACATACTCACTGTTCCATGAAATACTTGTATTATTTTGGACGAGTACCACTTCAGCAGAGTAATGAAAGTCACTCTTGGGGTTAGATGCATGACCAAATGGGGATAGCACTACGACCACCTCTTTCATCGCTACTGTGCTGAACAGTAAGGTAAAAATATAGTTATCCCTGTAACAGGCCTTAGAGGCCCATAGGGTTGTGAGATGTCGAGGCTCCCGCGTTTTCTAGACAGTCTGCTCACAGATAGCGGTGAGGTTGTCAGCCTTACGTGCTGGCCAGCCTGTACCCCCAGAAAATAGCTGGTACTCATTTCTGTTAGACGCTGAGTCAACTCCAGGGCCATAGTGCCACTGGAAGGATTAGGTCAATTGAAAAATCCAGTTACCTCATTGGAAATCTAACCTGCAACCTTCAGCTTATAACATAGTGCCTCAACCAACTATGCTGAACAGTACAGTCATCAATCCTGGAATCTTCCAGTAGATATATCACTTGAATTATAAGTTAGACTGTAGAACCATGTTTCACATCATGTTACAATTTAAAGTATTCATTTCCTTACACCAGCTATGATGTGGACCTGTCATCTGACATTACTGATGAATGAATGAATGAGAAAATTATAATTCCAAAATATTGTTCTATATAGGAGATAGCCCATTTCCTGAGCTTGTTGAACAGTCAAAATTTTCCATGCCAAGTGGTCAGAGGGAGGAGAGGGAGCCATCGGCAGGGTCAGAAGCAAAATGGCGACGTCATTTGAGAAAGTGGAGGCCTGTGCTCTGATACAGTTCCTGCATTTGCAAGGGAAGTCTGCCAGGAAGATCCCATGACCAGATGACTGCTGTGTATCAGGAAGGTGTACCATCATATGACACAGTGGTCAGGAGGAAGAGGCGCTTTCGTTGTGGACAGACAAACCTCGAAGATGAACCATGAAGTGGAAGACCATCTTTCACTGAGGAAGCAGGAATTGTGACACAGGTGGAAAGCTTTGATCCTATTCGACAGGCGCATAACTATCAAAGCTATTGTTCGTGAGGTCTGCATTAGCCATGAGTTGGTTTTCAGCATCATCCATGACGAGTTACACATGACAAAGGTCGCTGCGCGTTTGATGCCACGATTATTGAAAGCAATGGATAAATGTGAGAAAGAAATGTTTGCACTCGTGTCAAGATGAAATGGTGGAA
Organism: Cryptotermes secundus; assembly: GCF_002891405.2. Taxonomy (NCBI): domain Eukaryota; kingdom Metazoa; phylum Arthropoda; class Insecta; order Blattodea; family Kalotermitidae; genus Cryptotermes; species Cryptotermes secundus. The sequence goes on along the minus strand of NW_019731289.1, from coordinate 204,709 downwards.
TTTTTCGACCACCTGATCATGAAGGATGAATGTTGGGCNCATCATCCATGACGAGTTACACATGACAAAGGTCGCTGCGCGTTGGATGCCACGATTGTTGACAGCAATGGAAGAATGTGACAAAGAAATGTTTGCACTCGTGTCAAGACGAAATGGAATTTTTCGACCGCCTGATCATGAAGGATGAATGTTAGGTCTATCATTATGACCCTGAAACAAAGAAAATGAGCAAGCAGTGGAAACACGCAGACTCGCCGCCACCAAAAAGGCAAAATCTCCCATACATCATCAGGAAAGATGATGTTGAGCATATTCTGGGATTGGCAGAGTGTCATCATGACCAGCTATGCGCAAAAAGGCGTCACCATCACTGGCAGGTACTACCGGAACCTTCTGAGAAAATTACATGAAGAAATCAAGAAAAAGCGACATGGAATGCTGGGAAAAGATGTGTGACTTCTTCACAACGCACCAGCTCATGCTATGATGACACTTACTGCCAGTTTGAGATATGAAATTCTCCCCCATCCACCATATTCACCAGACCTGGCACCAAGCAACTTTTTCCTCTTTCCACAGCTAAAGAAGCCACTTTGTGGTAAGCGATTCCAAGACGGTGATGTCATTTCTGCAGTGGAAGACTTCCTAAACAGTCAAAATGAGACCTTCTGTGATCAAGGTATCCAGCAGCTAATGCATCGTTGGGGAAAATGTGTGGTCTTGCAGGGGGCATATGTAGAGAAAGACTAACTCACAATTTCTTGCATCTGTGTCTCTGTTTCTTCTTGATGATAATTACAATGACTTCCCCACATATATGTTCATCTTTTTAGCAGTATTCTCGTGGGAAAACCATCTTCTTTCTTCAGAGTTAGCAGTGGTAGTCAGAAGCAGAAAATGTATATAAGATACTCAGATTTGTGCGTAATTGTGTTTCCCTTTATTGGGCACTAAAACACAATGCTAAGTAGGTAAGCCAGCTTCACTGGCTGCAATGTACACACTGCACTTACTTTCAAGACTGGTTCACTGGTTTGCTCAATATAACACAATAGAAATGTAACTAAAGGAAAGTATGACTGTGGGCATGATAGCTTTGAGAGGTAAGATGGCCAGTGAACATAGGAGCAAAAGGGGGGAAAGAATGTTCAATGTCAGGCAGTTTCTTCCTGTTTACTCTATATCCAGTTGTGAATGGAATATTAAATTTTCTTGATGCAGTAATCAAAGACTGATATTTCATAATAGATGAAAGAAATATCATATTTCTTACTGAAGGGTAAGTTCAATAACATCATCAAAGGTGTAAGAGGCATTTAATTTTTGTGGTATATAAAATAAAAACTTTGTTATAATCTTAGATACAAGCATTTAACAAAGCTTCCCAATATCTATATGGAACTCTTGTCTCCCCCCCCTCCCGACTCTTAAAAGCCATTTTCTTTATATCTACCGGAGGCCTTTGAGTACACTGGTTATGGGAGTCTTGCATATTTCTAGGCACAGTGAGACTGTCAGGATACTGTTACCACTTACACAGATTGTATGCAACAGGATATATTTTTGCAGATCACATATAGCAATCAAAGCTTTACTGCCTACTACTTTCTTGCCAGTAACATCCCACATTTAATATTTGATTTGAGCACTATCAAAAAGTTCTGTATAATCTCACCATATAATTTTGGCATATAAATTTAACATTTATTTACAAGGACATACATTGTCATTGGTAAACTGTGCTTTATTCACAGGACATTTAACAGTGTGTGTGATGTAATTTCTTTTACCTTCAACAGTGATCTAAATTTGGCAAGAAAGGAAAGAACAGTGACTCAAGAATACAGATCATTTTTTCAAGATGTGAAGCATAAAGGATTAAGGAAAGAGAGATTTTCTGTCCAATGTTTATATATCAAAAATTGTATGGGCTCTTCCTCATGGTAAGTGCCGTCTTTATTCTCGGTTATTAGTATACATTTTTAGATTTTGTCTAAAAACATCTTTGAGGGCACATCATACCTTGCATAGGTAATGAAGTCCTATATGCTTGACAAGACCTCTGGTACGGTAACTTTGATTAGTAATGTATGTTGAAGATATAATCTAGTAGCAAATTTCTAATGATGACATTATGACCTGTATGAAGACAGACCCTCAAAGATGTCATGTATCTGCAGTATACAACGTGAAGTTTTGATGTATACTCTTAATTATAAATTTATCAAGGTTCATTGTACTTTCTGCCAAAAAGATACACTTTCTGGCCTTTTTCAGTTAACTGGTATTGACTTGAGCATGTACACAAAGTACATTTCTTGTAGAAATAAATCATACATCTGTGTCATGGATGAATTCATCCAAATACATTAATGCAGTAGCATTATATCTTAAGTTGTATATCAAAAAGCAAGATTACCCAAAATTAACCTCTGCTGGCTATGTGTTGCATTATTATAACAGCAGATGCATGTGGTCCAATTGGCTAAGTGTTGATCTTTTTCAATACTAATTCCTATTACTTCCGAGTTAAAATCTGGCTACCAGCTCTCACACTTACAGGTGATGTACGAGGGGGGACCCAAAAATAACCGGAAACGACCTGTTGCGCACGCATGCTTTGTAGTTATGAGTTGTGCTGCTAGGTGGTGTTAGCTGGGGGTCTCCCGCGACTGTTAGTGAGCTGGCGTCAGTCTGAGTTAAGTGGTTTGTCTATGGTGCTCTGTTGTGTGCGTTCCTGTTTCAACCCTTTGGCGATTAGTCAGATGGCCGACCAGAAGGAACAAATCAAACAAAATCAAACGTGCAATTGATGAAGATCATCGAAAGACCATTGACCAACTTTCTGAGGAAACGAACATCTCATGGAGCACGGTCCAGCGAATTTTAACCGAAGGTTTGCACATGAGACGATGTCTGCAAAATTTGTTCCTCGCTTGCTCGGAGATGACCAAAGAGAAAACCGCGTGAATGTTTGCCGCGACTTGAAGAGTGAAGTGCAGTTTTCCCTAACAGAAAGCAAAATTTCACGCACACTCTTTGTTCCTTCTGGTCGGCCATCTCACTAATCGCCAAAGGGTTGAAACAGGAACGCACACAACAGAGCACCACAGACAAACCACTTAACTCAGACTGACGCCAGCTCACTAACAGTCGCGGGAGACCCCCAGCTAACACCACCTAGCAGCACAACTCATAACTACAAAGCATGTGAGCTCAACAGGTTTCCGGTTATTTTTGGGTCCCCCTTCGTATAATCTATTCCCAGATGATATAAACTACAGGATCTTCACTATAATATTGGTCCATAATATAATGTAACTCTGACTCTATATACACATTCAAATCATTTGATTATATGATGTAAGCATGTTTTTACCTGACCATTAAATTCATGTACATTCAAATAAAAATAAACTCCATGGCCTGTAGTCTGCAAGTGAACTATACCAAGCGATTGCTGCTTGTTGGCAAAGTTAATGCCAACTTGTGTGGATAGAGGGTGTCACGTGGTCAGTGCAACGGATCCCTATGGCCGTTAATCTGTACCTTTGAATACAAATCTCAAATTGGAATTATCTTACAGTGTGACACTTTAAAAATAAAATGAGTTCATTTTCATTTATGAGCTTTCTCTTCTATCATAAATATGCAGTCATAATAAATAAATCTATATAAATTGATGCAAAACTCACCAGTCAATGATATTTAAACAAACAATTTATAATCTGTACATTCTGAAAATTCATTTCAGAGAAAAAATGACCAACCCCATAAAGGGGAGCAATGAAATAATGTGTAATTTGTTTGTATACATTATTTTATGACAATTTTATAATAAAATTAATATAAACTATGAACTACTTCTATAATTTGTCCACACTATTTTATTTTCATAAATGACGGATAAGTGTTCCATCTAGCATGAATAACATGATATTTGCTGATTCCTTTTTAATAATACACGATATAAACTACAATACAATGTAAATTACTGTACAATATTATAGAAACATAAGCTACTTCTTCAAGGTGTGTAGAACATGAATTGTTTTCCAGATTTATTTATATATATATGTGTGTGTAATCCATTCAAACCAATTACAATTAGTGAGAAGGAATTTGAGCAATCTGTTAGGCAAACTCGTGTAGTACAAGACACAGTTTCCATAAATCCTGCTGCACAAACATTGCTGATGACACCCATTGGCAAGCAGTTAATCAGCACAGCTATAAGAAGAAACACTGAACAGTAGAATAATTCAGTTTAAAATGTAATTTGAACATTAGCTAGAGTGATATTTTAATTTTACAGCATCCATACATAAGAAATTTCATGTATACAGAAAGAATACAAGTTCATTATTACTTACTCATGTCATTGGC
>NW_019731289.1:198961-200223 GCF_002891405.2 Cryptotermes secundus | reverse complement strand
TTTCCCCTGCCAATCTTCATTCCACCAATTGCTCCACAATCACCCTCACCTATCATCTGGGGCTGGTACAATAGGCCAGAAGTGGCCGCAGTACAAGGGACTTAGTCCCACCCCACTAGCAATAAAAAATTACTGTCATTTAAATATTTAACGCTTATATTTACTAAAAAAACTTACAAGCAACGTTTAAAACATATTTGTGGCATTTCTAACATATAAGAAATCACACATTACCTGACATACTAACAGTTTTCCTTCCAGCATTGAACATGTGGAGCTTCATGAAAATATCACCCACAGAGGTTCCCATACAAACTAAGGAAATGAGCAATGCAAAAATGCAGTCAGTGGTTTTAAAATTATAGACATATTCCTGATACACTACAAACTGCACAGTGAGATATTTGAAGTTTAATGTCATGAAAATATAAACGCCAGTTTAGCTTAATGAAGACGAACACAGTGAAGTCAAAAGGACCCTGCCACTTCTAACATGAAAAAGCACTGAGATGATAGCAGACACAGTGCCAAATGTTTTATGTGGAATGAGCAAAAGGTTACTGCATTCATCAACTTATTTGCTGCTTAGAATGTGACATGTCCCTGTGATCTATAAAATACTGTGTAGCCCAAATTTAAAAAAACTTGGTGAAAAGGGATAAGTGCTCTGGTTACACATGTGATGTTGGAAGGCTATTTTTGATGTCACATTTATTCACTTGAAGACAGGTGCATAATGCTTTTTCAAGATGTCATGTTTTGTGGCATACTGGACTAAAAATCCAAAGAAACTTATGTATTTGCCATTACCTCAATAAAACAAATTTAAATTGCATCCCCAGTTTATTACAACTTATGCTGTTCCAAAAATACTGTCACGCCTTTATTAGCAAATATTATTTTGAACTGTTCTTATATTGAACAAAACAGTCTTCTGGGATGTGGCACCGTGTAGATGTGGTGTTAACCGACGTTTTGGAGGAACGTATTGCCTCCATCTTCAGGGTGGAAGGAAAAATAAGAAAAACCGCAAGCCAAGAGACAGTGAGAACAGGTGCAAGCAGACTAATGTTGGAAATAAACTCAGCTATATAAAAGCAGGGAGGAAGGGACAAGTCTACATGGGAAATCAGTGCAGAGGGAGAGAAGAACGGTCTGGGACAGGAGCAAGGTTAGAGCAGGTATGGGATATTGTGTCGGGTGTGAAAGGCAAGGTTAATGGGAGGGCATTAACCCTAAAGGAAGTAGGAGGGTTGCTATGT
>NW_019731289.1:187620-198832 GCF_002891405.2 Cryptotermes secundus | reverse complement strand
TTAACACGACATCTACACGGTGCCACATCCCAGAAGACTGCTTTTTTCATAGTCACCGCCGTGAAAACCTCAAATCTTACATGTTATTACATTATAAAACTGAAATTATTAATTTACATTAAGTCCATGCTGTATTTTTATACAGACAGAAACTTTTCTTTCTTTAGTGTCATATTTATCCATATATGACACTAAAGCAACTATGTAATTTTGTAGCTATTACAGAATTTGGAATATAATGCTATTATGTTTTGCAGCATATGCTTTTTGTTACTAGTACCTCTTAAATGTGCTGTTGCAGTCCTGACTCTTCAGAGCATGGAGACACATATGGTCAGTTCCTTGGATTGTGGATTCAGACCACCTCATGAGATACACATATTTATATGTTTTTTTATACAGTTTATCATATTTTGTATCCAGTCTTTAATTAACTAGAAAATATTCCAAATTTAACAATGCACATTTTTACAACACATGTTTAGAAACTTGATACAACCCAGAAAACAAGTACAGCATTTTAATTAGCATCAAAATGAATCTCTACTAATAAGAATACCCTTATCAGATAAAAATGTATCCCAAGTATGTAGATCAGTGTGCAAAACTAATAATCCCATTCACCCTAGTTTATACAGGCAAAAGAAAATTTGAACTATTTTACTTCCCATTTTCACTGGCTACAAATGAAATANAACGGTCTGGGACAGGAGCAAGGTTAGAGCAGGTATGGGATATTGTGTCGGGTGTGAAAGGCAAGGTTAATGGGAGGGCATTAACCCTATTATTAACCTATTATTGCTGCTCCTCTTTGTCCCCCCTCGCCTTCCTTTTCTTCTTAACCATCCTTTCTCCTCTCCTGCCAGACCAGCACCCATTCAGGTTCTAGCCCTCCTGGTGTCAGGATGAGGTGACCATGTGAAAATTTTACTTAGGCCTTATTCCAAATTCCCTTTGATTTAACTGTTCAGTAAGTCACCTCAATTTCTCTGTTGAATATTTCTGGAACAGCAAATCCCTGACAGGATCTGAATGCACATCTAAGCTATATAATTTTCAAGTTGCATTGCACTTCCTTATTTAAACACTGCTTTATTATTAAGTATTCTGTGTGTGTGTGTGTATATATATATATAATGTACAGATTTTCATGAATGAATAATGAGCAAGTAAATAACCTCTTATTTTACAGTCCAAATACCTTACAACCACTGATTTAAATTATATACCTTTTAGTTGTGCCTGCTGTTATGAGCACAATCTACTGCACAAAGTAAACAACAGGAGACAAATTAACATACTTGCAATACAAAAATATTAATTTTAGATCGATAAACTAAATCAGGTATTTTGTAATACAGGGAACAAACTAATATAAAACAGAATAAACATATCAAAATGTACAGAAAGTATATTTTTTTTTACATACAGCTGATGCTATTACATTACAATGAACAAGTTTTATTATATAGAATCAATCTTCAACATGACTCTGATGGCGCAAATCAGTATTTTGTCTTTAAATATATATAATAACTGATCAGTGAAATTTCTGTAAACATCACTAAATGACCTTATTTAATATTTAGGCTGATGGCCAATATAACCAAGTATACCATTACAAAATCTGAAAAACTTCATTATGAAGTTATGTATTCTTTTTATTCTTGGGATATGGTGATACACAGTCCCTTGGTACTTAGGCTTTAAATGGCCCACTGTACCAGCCCAGATGACAGATGAGAGATATGGAGCATTCGGAAGAATGAGAATTTGCAAGGAAAATCAAAGTACTTACAGAAAACCTGCCCCAGTGTCATTTTGTCCACCACAAATCCCACATGAAATGACTGGGATTAAGAGTGACTGCCACAGTGAGCTGGAAACTAACCACCTGAGCTATGGTAAGGCCAAATTATATAACTTTCATATATAAAAGCACAGTAAATATGTTTTACAAGGAAATATATTTTGAAACATAACCATATATATATTTGATGCTTTGTAAATCTTTAAAATGAATCTGCCAATCACCAAAATTATATTTCATGCATGTATTAAAACTGGAGACACTGAACAACTTTTCATACATGTGATTTTATAAATTTTTGCACAACAGTAAACAATTTAGCTTATGTACTTCTGTAAGGAGCTCTGGAAACGGTCCGCTCCGTAGAGAGTGCATCGAGGATGGTACCGAAAGTCGACGGTAACGATGAATCCAGAACAGAAAGAAGACAAAGGGTGCATGTTTTTTCACTGGTGCAGGAGAAAGAAAACACAGAAGAAGATAACTGATCCAGTTCCAGATGATTCGTTACCAACAGAGAATCAGCAAGAGAGATCATCCATTCTGATGCCCCAGTTTCACGTGATAGTATCCAGGGGGGGGGGACATGAGATGTGCACAGGTGACTGATTCCAAGCTTGAGTGATCAAAGCTAGTAACTGGGACTTCAGGAGTAAAAGGTATGCTGGATGTCATTGCTTTGTGCACATTCTGCCAGCATTTTACAGCAAAGTTCCCCCCAAAGTGGACTGCTGGAGAGAGAAACCTAAAATTTGTGGTGAATGCAAGAAGGTTCTGATAACAGGCAATACGTTAACAACAAGGAATCATCAAGTCCGCTTCCCTTCTCTGATGCCGCCCAGGCATGGGAAAGGAGCTCCGAAAAAGGTTCACTCCATAGGACCTGCATCACTACCAGCTAACTTGAGTGTGCCTCTTCGGGATGGTATGGAAAAGCCCACTACGATCCCAACTCTACTAGCAATGTGTTGGAGGTCATCACATCGAGGATGGTACCAAAAAATCGATGGCAAAGACAAGATTCCAGAACATGAAAACAAAGGGTTTGGGTGTTTTTGCTGGTGCAGGAGAACAAAATCAGTGAAGACGATAACTGATCTGGTTCCAGATGATTCATTACCAACAGTGAACAGCAAGAGAGTTCACTTACTCTTGATGCCCCAGAGTCTCAAGAAAGTATCTCAGGGTGGGGGGACGTGAGATGTGCACAGGCAACTGATTCCAAGCTTGAGTCATCAAAGCCAGTAACTGGGAGCTTCAGGATCCAAAGGCATGCTGGATTCCATCATTGTGTGCACATTCTGCCACCAGATTACAGTAAAGTGCCCCCCCCTAAAGTGGACTGCTGGAGAAGGAAACCCAAAATTGGTGGCAAATGCAAGAAGGTTCCAGTAACAGACAATACCTTAACAACATGGAATCAGCAAGTTCGTTCACCTACTCTGATGCCCCCGAGGCACATGGAAGTAAAATAATATATTAAGATAATGCTATATTGCTAGCAATTCTTACACTAGGACAGAAAATATCTTTTGTTAAGAGAAAAACATATATTTCAGATACAGGAAAGAATAGGACCGCCTCTGTGGTCTAGTGTTTAGAGTTGCTGACTACAGATCCTGAGGTCCCGGGTTCGATTCCCGGCACCACCAGATTTCCTGAGTAGTGGGTCTGAACAGGGTCCACTCAGCCTTGTCAGGATAACTGAGGAGCTACTTTAACGGAAAAGTAGTGGCTCCGGTATAGAAAACCGAGATTAATGGCTATGGGAATCTGTTGCGCTGACCACGCAATACCCTCTATCCACAAAAGTTGGCACTAACTTTGCCGACAAGCATAGTTCGCTTGTGGACTAAAGGCCACAGAGCAAAGCAATTAAAATTTAAGACAAATTACACTCACAGGTTCTAGAAGTTTATGAACTTAATTCAGTGATAATAGGCAATGTGTGTAATAGTCAAATGTTACCACAGTTCAAACATGGCTCAAATTGTAATTTAATTAAATTTGTAATTTGTACACAATTTACACATTCTTCACTGTCAGTTATTACATTCTGAACACACCAAATATTATCATGCATATTATACAAAGGGCTTTGAAATGTGGGTGCAAACAATGGACAGTTTCAAAAACAACAAAAAGAAGGAAACATCAGAATAGGCCAACTGCACATGGGAAGATGCCTTTACCCAGAAAAAATGGCAGTAACATGATGGCTGCACATGGCACTCATGTTCTGGAAAATATTGGTGCTGCAAAGGAAGAAACACATCTGGTTAAAGATGTATATGAGCCTTATCTCTTAATTAGGAACTTCTGCACAAATTAAAATTTTCTGAAGCTAACAAAGAATTAGGTGAAATTTATGTTCACTTCTGATCCAAACCTGAAAGATGCACACAACAGATTAAGAAGTACTTGTATACATCCACAAGAGTGAGTCACTGTGTGTCCTTTTGTACTTGTCTCTGCAGCATCTGTGACGTACTGGTATGTTCACAGTTTTTGAGCATTTTCTTAGTTATATATATATATAAGTTATTATCAATGTGTTTCATTAACTTTAATTTACTTAAAGGCCCATACTACTTACAGGCCTAAATACATGTTTGGGCATATTTTGCTGTTTACCTGACAAAAAGAAACGTTACAGATAAATAAGATGTAAAAGTTCGTGACGATGGTATATTAATATACTCATGGACTTTCTGGACATTATCCATCATCCCTTTTTAAATAACATGACGACAGGCGATGTTCATTGTCCATCATCCTGTTTTAAATATCTGCCTAAAATTCACTGACTTTAAAGTAGCCATTAATATAACAACAGTATCTATGAGTGTGTGTGCCTTCAGAACTGCCATCCATCTTTCTATTTTCACTTTCGTATGTAGCTTGAATTGGATATCATAAGGGAATGAAACAAAAATTGTTCATGTCATTCAGGGATAAACATCCCTTCTGTTCAATAATGAACATAAATTTTTATATTTCAGCATCCTAGCACATTGAGGCATCATTCTTATTATTCAAGTACACCATCAATAATGCAACAATGATATAAAGGACATCTAAAATATATATTTTCCACTAAAAGTGTAACTTTAATACTTTAAAATGTTATTAGATATCATAAAATGTCATTAAGACACTGCAAGTATATCTTATACACTAAAAGTGACTATCAAAATACTTCAAAATGTCTTTTTGTTTTTACATAATGTTACAATATGTTTTGGCCACACATGGTCTCCCCACAAAGTAAAATGTTGCCTGATGATGGCCCATGTGCATACGAAACATGTTGCAACATTATGTAAAAACAAAAATACATTTTGAAGTATTCTGATAGTCACCTTTAGTGTATAAGATATACTTGCAGTGTCTTAATGACATTTTATGACATCTAATAACATTTTAAAGTATTAAAGTTATACTTTTAGTGGAAAATGTATATTTTAGGTGTCTTTTATATCACTGTTGCATTATTGACGGTGTATTTTAATATTAAGGACATTATTTTTATTGTACTTCTGATTATTTGTATTAACACTAATTAACACACAGATACCCACCATGATCTTATTCTTCCTCAGTAGCTTCCTCCTCTTCAGTCTTTGAGTCTTCTTCCACGGCTTCTTTCTCTTTCTCAGCTGAATTCTGTTACAATGATTAATTTACATTTAATTAAATAAGAACTCAGTCTGTCTATAACAGAAGGCTAAAAGAAGTAATATCAGCAATACTTACCTCCCTACTGGAAGCAATTCCATTTAGTTCTCCATTTTCAGCAGAATCCTTACTATCTGCCGTCTTTCCCAGTGTTATTTCACATGTTGACACACTTGTTGAAAGTTTTAGGAATTTATCCAGCTCATCAACTTCATTTGCTAAATCAAATTCTTCATAATCCTGTTAAACCAATTAAGATCAGAGTAATTTTATTTATATTGTGTATATAGCTATCACAACAATACTTGGATCAATTAACCACTTACTGTTTGCTGATTATTTAGCATATTAAACACATAACAGAAATATTTTTCAAGGAAAATATGAAATTTACTACTTCACAAATAATTTGTACCTTCCCAAAATATTATTAGGGTGATAAAATCAAGGGAAATAAGATGGCAGAACATGTAGCATGCATGGGACAGAAGGGAAATGCATACAATATCTTAGATGGAAAACCTGAAGGAAGAGACTGCTTGGCATATAATGGGTGTGAGGATGTAGACTGTACATATCTGGCTCCAGGTGGAATCAGGAGCAGGCTTTTGTGAAAATGGTAATGGACCTTCAGGTCTCATAAAAAGCAGGGAATTCCTTGGCTAGATGAGCAACTATTCACTTTTCAAGGACTCTGCTTCATGAGTTCAAAGAATAATAAAAACAGTGGAATTAAAAACTAATATCTGAAGCAGTAAAGGAAATTTATTCCATCCCTTCATCAATAGGCATGTATGAGCAAAGTTGTTTAGTGGTAGCCCCATGGAGAAACAATAAAAATATAAGTTGCAATAAGGTGAGAGTACGTCCAGTCCACTGAAAATTGTTATACAGCATCACAGATATGTATTACTGAAAGAGATGTAATGGGCAACACTTTAATAATCAGCCTCATCTCCAATGTGGATAACAAGAGGGTTTACACACAGTATGCACCAAAATATACAGTACTGAAATGAAAAGACGTCCTGTTGATACCACTGTCTATTCATGTGAAGGCCCCTTGCACGACAGAACCATCTCAAATCCTGAAGAAATGGTCCAATCACCATGTCCCTGTAGTGTTCTTGGGTGACAGTAAGAGCAGTGCCTTCCTCATCCTCAATGAAATAGGGGCCTAATATACCGTGTGCTGAGACGGCACACCATATCGTCACACGTGTACTGTGTAGCGGTTTCTGGACGATAACATCTGGCCTCTCAAAACCAAGGAAGTGAGTTGTCTGGTGACCACTTCCATATGAGTGGAAATAATACTCAACTATGAATACTTTTTCCTCCGTCAAGAGACCCATTTCCAACAACTGCACAACACAACTTCCTTTTCACTACTGGGAACACGTGCGGCCGCAGCTATGCCCCATTGACAAACACACATGAGTGTTCGAAATGTGCGAGTTTCAGTACTGCATGTTTTGGTGCATACTGTATATAACAGTTAATGGAAAGAATTACCACTGGCATCTTATATTCATTCATTGAGTTAATGTCAGAAGTATGTACATGTTCATGTGAAAACTTTCTAACCAATGTACAGACATTTAACAGAAGGTAATCCAACAAAGTAATGTATAGGTTTTTCATTATATCAAACTACCATGCCACTGTAATTTTTCCCAATAAACCAGGCTCAGCAGTCAAGAAATTGCAGCATTCACAGCATTATCAATTTAAGACTGTGTATATGTGTATATTTAGTTTTTTAGTGTTACACTTACTCCACAGTAATCATCCTCATTAAATATTTGTGGTGGCAAAGGATACTTTGCCACCTTTGCTTTACTGTTCTGCTGCATAAATTCCTTCTCATTTTCTTTGCCAGGTTCTGTAATATCAACTACAACATATTCAATATTCTTGCTGTCCAATATCATGAGCACTACCTGCTGGTGTTTCTTTACCTGTGGAAAAAAAAAAACAAACAAAACATACATCTTAAATGTCACCAGAATTGTAAAAATAACATTTCAGACAAATTTGCTATACATACCACATATGGATATGTATGTTTTTAATTAAATTGTTCCTGATATTTTAACTGCATTATTTTAATACTTTTCAGTAACATGAAAATAAGAGAAGAGTAAGATATTATTAGTAAACAGCACCAGATGCAGACCCTAATGAATTTAGTTCATAAACATGGAATCATGGGTAAATTATACAAAATATAACTGCCAATACCCCCACTGAGATTCAAACTATGTACATCTTTATGAAATTTCACTTTTTCATAGCAATTATGGCTTTTTGGACTGACACCATATAGTCTTGTATAAAATATTTCCATAGTGAAGATGGAGGTCATGGGTTGCTCCCAAAAAGTTGGTAACCACTTGCAATACTACATGGTGTTAGAATATGACACAGTGTATATATCAGCAGATTAAAGCACAAATACTGCACAGGTGACCAAATTTTTACTAAGCATGCTCTTGATTGCCAATGTGAAACTTTATTCGTCGTGGACATATTTATTATGATTTCTAAATCAATTAAAATTGTACAAATATTGTATAACATCTGTATTTTATGGATACTCACAGCTATTATCCAAGATACTTTTCTCTCAGGGGAATAAGTAGCAACATACACAAATAGAATAAGCATTCTGCTTCTCAGAGTAAAACCTCACTTTAATATTTCATTATATGGAAACAATTAGGCTTATAACACCACACATGGGTGTTTTACATGGAATAGACGAGGGATACTTCACTCATACACATTACCTCAGAAGTTTTCTATACCTAGTTTATGGCAATATTACATACATATCATGGCTCTACAGCCCTTTGTTTGGCCCTGGCCTCATCTTCAGTTTCATAATCTTACATACTATATATACTGATGTTAACTGTCTAACAATACAAGTCCATTCTTCTTAATTTACTGTAGTGGCTGTTTGGGTAATATTTCATTGTGTGTAAAATACGCAGGGCAGTCAAAAAGTTCCCAGAATTCTCCTGCAGACGGAGAATGAGCGATAAGATAGCGCACACACTGTTGTGGTGGGAAACTCAGCATGTCTACTTGCAGACGCAACAGGTGTGGACAGGTTTTCATGGCGTGCTGTGTAAAAACAACACAGCACACCACGATATCAAAGAAGCTCCTCAAGAAAGACAGATGGCACAATTTCGGCCCCTGTCAAGAAAGGCAAATAGAGAAGGGACACAAACCTACATGGTTTATAAATTTTAACTTAAATAAAAAAGTTTTTAAAAACTTTAATATACCAAGACGGTCACTGTAGTTGTGAAAACTTTAGCTTTTGTATATACTGTGTGTTACAAACATTGTATGTGTATGTATTTTAACACTCAGAACATCTATTGTAATAGTGGTTTCCAAAGAGTATCGATGTCCCTCTGATGATGGTCTATAAGGACCGAAACATGTGAGGGTGTTAAGAACTGAAGTAGTAAAAACTTCAACAGTCACACTGGATGGAATTGTTTTATCCTTTATAATAGGACTACAATAAGCTGTAATTTTATATATTACCTCATAACTACTTTTTAATTTTGTCCTAATAGCAATAAAATGATCTGTATGAACTCAGAATATGAAGATGGCATTTCTTACATTACAGTTAAACAAAAATTGGAAATATATATAAAACCAAAACTGAACATTCTCACAGCTGTAAATATTCATATTGTGGCTTTCTGGGTTGTGACACCATACAGTATAGTTGGTGGGTACCAACATTTTGCAAGAATATACTACCTCCATCTTCTATCCTGAGGATGGAAAGCAGATCTACCAAACTACAGTGTCCTAAACCAGAGGGCCACAATATGAGCAGTCATAACATCGTACTATTCATGAGAATTTGACAATACAATGTCTGGTGTAGCTACGACACTGTTGTCTCTGCTGATATCACATAACCACTTTTTCACAAACAGAAATGTGCGATTTGATAAGTCAAAGGACAATACTTCAGATCTATTTACAACAATGAATAACAATGGTGTAAGTACAGATTGCTCCTTTTAATAACATTAGTTCAACGGACTATTTCATATACAACCCCTACTGCAGTCAATCTTATATATTAAACCACTGTTCTGGTATGTTTATTATACAGTTCTCTTGTCTATCTGTTAAAATATGTATAGACCAGACCAGAATTGTGATTCAGCTGACTACCTCTCCCATCACACAATGACAGGATGTTTTCACGTTCATGGCATCTGGTGTTATAATACACGTAACAATCGCTCATATGCTAAATAATGTTTACCTCTTTATTTCCAGAAATCCCTGAAATGTAAACTTTGACAACCATGGTAATATTCGGTAGTAGCCCGCACCACTTCCGAAACGTTGCAACTACTTCGATCACTAACTGACCGAACAGACCCCACAATCAACCAACCTACGTAAGTTAACTATATATTTCCCCCCCTTCTTTTCCCTTTCTCTTTGTCATATATCAGTTCTGCTTTCTCCTGGTGCGGTTATATTACTCAAATCGCTTTTTTTCCAGCAAGCTGATCACTTGTAAAGACAAACAAGCTAGATACTCCACCAATAATTGGCAAACTAATGCACAATCGATGCAATGTTTTGTCATGAGAATTGTACTGCCATCTCTGAATCATATACGTGTACACGTCTCCAGGACTTGGATGGTGAAAGCGGTCGAAAGCGGTGGTTCAGTCGTTATGACGGCTAACTTCTACTCATAGGCCGTGTCATAGCAAAGGCGGTTCGTCGCCTGCTTCCATCCCAGGTCAGGTCATGTTAGATTTTTGGTGGACAAAGGGACAGGTTTTCTCCGAGTACTTCGGTTTCCCTTGCCAATTCTCATTCCACCGACTGCTCCACTTTCATTATCATCAATCATCCGGGGCTGGTACAATCGGGTACAATAGGCCGAATAGAGACCAACGTCCCAAGCGCACTCAGTCACACGAGTCTCAACCAGGGGAATGCAACTCAATGCTATTGGTGGGCAACACAGCCAGCGTGACGTCATGAAGCATCACTGCTGCCGCGGTGGCCGGCGGACACTCTCTTGATAAAAAATGGCTACCGCCAATGCCGAGGGCTCGGTCGGTAAGAAGGTGTGGGAACATCCCACATTATCACGCATTTCTGCAACGCTCGCTCTTCACATCACTTTTCACCATCACGCGCGCTAACCAATCAGATTGCTTCAAACGATCGCATTTATACTACGCTCGGCGCTAGCCCGCGTCTACACCATTACGCGCGCTAGCCAATCAATTCTTCCTCCTCACTTTCGAGTTTGGCTCCGCCCCACCGGCCAGTGTATAAAAGAGCAGAGTTATGCAGTTTAATTCAGTTCATCACCAGTCTATAAGCTAGCCACATCAAGCAACTTCAGCCGGCAGGCTTCGTTGCCAGCGCTCGGTCTTCGGAAACATCGGCAGGCTGCGCCAGGCACGACTGCCTCGGCCCTCCAGCGCTCTCACACCCGACTCACTGGGGCACCGCGCCTGGACTCGCCGGCGGTCGTGTTATGGTTCGACTCACTGGGCTTCTGGCGTAGCCACTGCCTCATGGCCCCTACGACCGCGCTCAACGACTAGCCTCTTCACCAGCAGCAACCTCCGCCATTTGCCGCGCAGCGATCAAAAAAAACCTCCAATTCACGCTGCCGCACGGCAACCAAGCAACCTCCAGCCA
>NW_019731289.1:134050-185907 GCF_002891405.2 Cryptotermes secundus | reverse complement strand
CTGCTTGACCGTGTCTCACGGTGTTGTCGCTTGCAGATTTACTTATACTTCTTCAACCCTGAAGATGGGGGCGATACGTTCCTCCGAAACGTCGGTTAACACCACATATACACGGTGCCAAATCCCAGAAGACTGCTTTCTTCAAACAGGGAACTGTAAGTATCCCTAATTCTCTGAAAACCTCTCTACAAGAACTTCTAGGCCTCGTCATTAACACTGCTGTAATTGCTCTGTTCTGAGCCACAAAAACTCTTTTCATTGATGATGAAGAAGAGCCCCAGAAAATAACACAATATTTAAGTTGAGCTTGACAGTAAGCACAATAAGCCATTTTCAACACTTGCCTACATACTATAGGCTGTAGTTTTCTAAGCACAAAGGTTGCAACACTCAACTTATTTATCACATCATCAGAGTATTTTTCCCAGCCCAAATGGTTGTCCGGGCACACACCTAAAAACTTAACATTTACAGAAAATTTAAGTGTTTGATCATTATATATTATATGTAATGGATAGTCCGTGGCCTCAGGGGTCATAAAGTTCATTACATGGTTTTTTTAATGTAGTATTAATTGGTTAGCTTGGAACCATCTATATAAATGTCTCATTACTAAATTAATTTTGTTATTAAGGCTACTAATATCCTGTGAAGATACAATAAAAGTGGTTGGGGGTTGGGGAGGTCGCATAGGATGGTATGGTAGCATTCTATTTTGTTGATCATGCTGTCAGTGCTGGTGGTCAATCCTCATTTAGTTAGGGCACGTCTGCGTAGGGATGGCAGGAATGTCATTTGACGTCACCGCGGCCATGTTGCCCAAATATAACGAACAGTTACCGGGGGGCGGTTGGGTGACTGGTCCAGTGTGGTCCAGCGAACAATATTGAACTAAACGATGCCAACCATTGGAGAAAAAAATACCTTCAAGCGGATGATTAGCACATGGCTATTTTACGCGCGCAGTTGTTGAAGTGGTTCTTTCGTCGTAAAGTAATAGCAGTAGATGAGACAAGTCGTGACTTATTTATTTTTACTCACTTATTCCGGGACATAATATTATTAATACCCCTGAAATTATATTCAGACTGTAATTACTGGGTACTGTACAGAAATTACGCTATATTATTTTGCTGTGCGAGGATATCACTGCCTTACAAACATTGGTTTTCACACTACATGATGGCACCGAAGAGGAAGCAACTTACCGCTACGAAGGTAATGCGTTGGACCAAAAAAGGAGGCCTGAGAAATACTGCCTCTAATAGTAATTATTTGTTTTATGACTACTAATAAGCACTGTACTTTATCAGCAGTAGTTACCTTTTCCTCTGTATTTTATGAACAGGATCAAGTTGCAAGTCTAGATAATGCAGGAAATGTGGTTTTTATATTTAAAGATTAACTGAACGGATCTGAAGTAGGAATGATACAAGTGGTAGGATTCATCCTTAGTGTATGATAAATGCTGCGAATAGGCGAAAGTTCTTGTATTCTCTCTCTGTAACCCACAAGGAGTCACTGATGAACTGGAAAGTGCTATGTGATGTAAAATAAAAAAAAAAAGTCTGATATTAAGTTATGTTGTCAGTGAGTGATGAATGTTGATACTGTATGTTGGTATATTCGGTTAGATGGGTGATTATGCACTTTTGTAGCAGGTATTTGAGTGAGGTGGAATGATCTATCTCTGGCAGATATTTTTAGGTGTACTTTAGTATGTGCCATGAAAATGGGTGCAGCAAGGTCAAACCATAATTGTACAGAGTCCAAACCATTACTGCTGGAGTTGAATGTTTTGTGTAACTCCTTTGTTCAACCTGCAGTAATATTTTCGTTTGTTATATGATGACAAACATTTTGAGAACTCTGGTTTTTAGTTTATTTATTTATTTATGCTGTGAATAACTCAGACTGTGTAGCATCAAATGCTTGGATGACAGGGAGTAATGAATTGGAAAGGATGTGAAAAGAAGTGGTTGTAGTCTGAATTAAGATACTGTCCCAGCAATTGGCTTGAGGGACTGGGAAAAGCCCATGGAAGCCCTCACTCAGTGTATCCATTGTCCTGGCTGAGATTCAAAAGGGATACTTTCCAAATGTACGTCAGAAGCACTGCTGTTCCTCTTAGTTACTATAGGATTCTGACGATGGTGTATAACACACTGATATATTGGGTTTCTGGACTTTATCCATCGTCCTAGTTTTTAAGATAACAAAAACACGACGTTTCGGAAACGGGATCTGTTTCCGTCCTCAGGTGAAGGAAAAGGGGGAACACCTATTCTGTTGGGTCCGTTAGAAAGAGCTAGCCTCAATCACTGGACCTAGGACTTTATCCATCGTCACTAGGACGATGGATAAAGTCCAGAAACCCAATATAACAGAGTTCCTCTGTTTGACATTGCATTCTTTAGTTCTTTGTTGACATAATGGTACCATATTTCCTGTGATTTTTATTGTTTTTAAAAATGAAAATTTTCTTAGCATTTTGAACTGTTATTGACTGCTGCTGTGAATGCAGATTCAGTACTCTTATATGACACATTATTTGCTGTGAAATGTAGCTCAGGGCTCAAATTCTTTTATCCCAAAAGATGCACATTGATGAATATTTTATTTTACAAGAACTTATGTATGTAGTTTTATTTTGATTATGCTCTGTGTCTGGGACCTTGTTATCAGATATAACAAATAGTAGGTCTGTTACCTTTCATAACCAATTCATGTTACTGTTTTACATGAAAATTGTAGTTTTGATCTCACTCACTTCTCGTTTTCACTGTTGCCACTGCTACTGTGGTTAGTTACAGTACCTAGATTTATAATCTTGGCTCAGTAATATTGTCTCAATCACGTTCCACCCTCACCTCCCCCCAGTANGGGAGGAGTTGCAACTCTCCCCGAGACTGCATCCGTTCTGCGGTGGTATGACTCACGGCAAATTGCAGCCGCGGCGCGCACTTGATTGTACGCACTGTATATATATACTTATATGAGCAAAGTAAATAAAGCAAAACAAAGCAGACATCATCATACTGTAAGCATTACGAGTAGAGTCAAAGGGCACTCACAGTGATGCAGACTGTAGTGAATGAAACAAATGTTGTTTACCTGAAATTACTTAATGTAGGATGGTATGCTGTGTAGTGTGGTATATAAGGACCAAGATTTCAGAGGATCAGTTTGTTGGTCCCTCTTTCACTCTGTAGATGATTTTACTTCCATTGAAAAATGTTAAGGTTTATGCATGTCTGTATATGAACTAAGATTTTTTCCTTAGTTTAAAAATTTATAAGCCTAATGTATATCTATACGTGAAATATGTGAAGTAAGTTTCTGTACTTGTATTATGACATATGCTGCATACTTTGGTTTGACCCATAGAAGGATCTGTGGAATGCAAGTAAACTCTCCTCTGCTTTTCTCTCTATCAGACTGCGCTACATTGTATCTAGGAAGACCATTATCTTCATATGCACCATCTCATCCCAGTGTTTGCATTTGGACATGATTTTATGTTTCTCCAAGAAGATTTAAGTTTGTAACAGATTGGTTTATGTTAAGTTAAAAGAGTTGTGTTCACTAACTAATTATAGTTATGTAGCTTGTCAGTAAATTCCCTGCTTCTACAGAACTGGGACCTTCATTACCATTGCCATTGGACTGTATACTGAGCCGGCTTCTGTGACCTTTGCTATATCAATACAGTTTTTTAAATAGGCAAGCATGATTACATGTTTAATTTTGTATGTGGGACATTGAGGGGCAATGCATTCTGTCCAAATATTTATATTTAGTACAGAAAATTCTTACTAGCTATTTTTGCCAACCGCAGATTTTAAGTATCTGTGGTTTTCTCCTTTTATTCAGTTGTATCAAATTATTATATGTACTTGCAGAGTTAAATTTTTGTATAGACAGAAAAGGTCAGTTGTTTCTATGACTAAGCAAATCTTTACACATGCTGTATTATATCAGTGAACTTTTGAAGTACTTTTATTTCTCACTGAGCACATGTAGCAATACAATGTGATCCTGCTCTAGATATCTGAGTGGATCATTTGCCTGGTTTGGGGATGGGGGTCTAGGGTTGTAGTGAGGACAAGGTATTCTTACAGTCATTTCTAGAAGTGAGGCAGAATTTTTAATGGTCTGTTTTTGGTTATTCTTTTTTACAGTTTTGGGGTGCATTGAATTTTATACCGGATATGTAACTTCTTTTTCAGGTGTCTTCTGAGGATAGTAAAAGAAAAAATAAGGCTCCAATAAAAAATGATGAAAGTGAAAGTTCTGAAAATGAAAATGAAGAAGTAAAACCTCCAAGCCGTCAAAGTAAAAGAAACAGGAATAAAGTTATAACTTACAAAGATGAAGATCTTTCAGAGGATGAAGCATATCCAAAGAGAGGAGGAAAGAATGTTAAGGAAGCAAAGAATGATGATTCAGATGTGTCAAATGAAGCTAATGAAGACCACTCTGGAGGTGAATTCAAAGCAAAAGCAAAAAATCAGTCTGTTAGTAAGAAAAAATCCAGAGCCACCGACATTGACAATGAACAAGATGCTGATGGAAGTCTTTCAGAAGAAGAATCTAAAACAAAAAACTCAAAACCAAAAGAAAAGAAAGCTGTACCACCTCCAGCTAAGAAGCCCAAGGTTGATAAACCACCTTTAAATAAAACACAGAGTGATTATGAATCTCTTGACTTTTCTAGCAACAGGACAACTTCTGATGGTAAACTTTGGAACTTGAAAATTTCTTCTTGGAATGTTGGTGGACTGAAAGCATGGGTGAAGGTGAGATTTTTCAGATTACTTTTGTATCTTGGATCTTGTATCTTTATTTTCATTTCCATAAATCCTTACTGGCTACCAAAGCCATTGGATATAGAACATGTCACAATTTACATATATTAGTTCTGAGAACAGAAACTAGTCCTCTTGAAGCCACATTCATGAAAGGAACCATAATTATTCAATCGGTAATTTAACCAACGTGTACGATTCAACTAGACATTAACCCGTTGCCGTGGTTCGTCGTGTCTGTTTTGTCAGGGATTTAAATCGTCTGGGGGGGTTCGTCGTGTATGGTTCGTCCAGCTGCACACCTATGTTATAACGCCCATAATAATTGATGGTTTTGCTGTAGATTGTTAGATTTTTCGCTGGCCTGTTGTCACAAGAACAGAGTATACTAAGCCAACGAGTTTAGCTGAGATAAGTCGTCGTTACATATGCCTGTCTTGCAGCAAATTCGTGTTGCTTCTTGTAGCGGTTTCGTCACTCAATGGCGTATTTGCTTTGCTTGTGAAGTAATAAACACCAGAGAGGTGATGTGTGCTGTTGTATATAATATCATATTGCCCTGAGCTGGCCACACACATTCCATTGGAATTCTTAGAAGAGGGTTGTCCAAAATGTTATTCTCGTAAAATCGATTGCTTTCGCACAGTACATAGCACCCATTTCTTAGAAATACGCCACAATTTAAGGCAGAACACTGTGGTCACCCCCTGAGACGATACGGATGTGTGTGGGGGAGGGAAAAGTACCCATTATCGCTCCAGTTGACGCCATTTTATCGTACTGACCTTGGTGGTCGTTTCGAGAGCCAGCTCTGTGTTTAGACTAATGCTTCAAGGCGTCACCTGCTTACATAGCCGAGATACCGGGTGCTCATATTATAAGGCAAGGTTATAAAACCAACTTTTAAGATCATTTTAGTGAAAGTTTCATCCTTCAAGGCGTACCATTCTCTGCTCAAATACTAAATAACATGCTTCCATTGAAGATATAAAGGGGGTTCATATTATAAGGTAAGGTTATAAAACCACCTTTTAAGATCATTTTAGTGAAAGTTTCATGTTCCTATCTCATAGATTTTAAGAACAATGATGAATAAATAATTTTCGAGCAAAATTTAAATGGCCGGCTGAATATATTACCGCAGGAGCCGCGGCCGCGGAATTTAAATGACCACGTCAAAAGGTTAATACTTTATTAAGCTCATTCCCTAAAAATATATGCACAGATATCAATTGAAAGTCTTTTATACAATATACCATATAAAGAGCACTATAAAAGTTTATTTCATTTTGTATTTAAAATACTTGTCCAGTGTCTAAAATGAATGGGAATGCAAGAATCAAGTTACTAGGAATCAGATACATTCTTGTAAAGCAAATGGATCAGAGTGAAGAAACCATCACAAAACTGTACAGGTGTTACAGGAGTCAGGACTGAAAATCATTTATGGTATTCTGGAGAATAGAAGTAGTCTTTATTCATCAGGATAGTATGTGCATATGTACCATAGTGCATAATAGAAATGGAATTGACATATATTGAAGAGATATATTTCCTCATATAATTTATTTATAAGTACGATATTCTAAATGGAAGAATATCGTACTTATAAATAGTCTTAGAGAGATAGGATAAGGTGGTATGGACTGGATTGATCTGGCTCAGAATTAGGACCAGTGGAGGGCTCTTGTGAACATGATAATACACCTTCGGGTTCCATAAAATGTTGGGAAATTCTTGAGATGGTGGTTTCTCAAGAAGGGCTCATCTCCATGTAGTTAGATAAACTGAATAAGAAAACTGGGAAATTCTGTTCATTTCATTTAACCCTGGTGTTATCATCGTGAATGGTGGTGATGCAGCGGTGTCAGAAGCCTATGATCTAATTCACTTTTGCCACAGTACAATGGTTACTGTGTAAGTGAAGCATGTACAATTTATTATTTCCAGGTAACCATGAATGGATTGTCTGGCTTGATGCTTATCGTTTGCATTCTTAGATGTGTTCACAGTCAGTCAGTGCCAGTCAGTGGAGCTTTAAAGCCAACCGTTACGTACTTTGATACTGAGAAACAGAGCATTAAGATCAAACCTGGCTCTGCTTTGGAATGACAGTCTAAGCAAGCTAATCAAGTCAGATTAAAATGATGGAATTTGTCGTAACAGTGAATCACTACTGATAGGTGACAGCTTCCTTTGCCATGTTCCTGCCATGGCACATCTCCAGTTGACTGGCATGTAGTATCACTACCAGTATTGAACTGATTTCCAGAAAGAAAATTGGCTGAAAATTCCAACATCATCTTGTTCCATTTTGACAAGATGTTGGTTTTCTTAGCCCAGCTCTCTGTTGGTTGGTCTGTTCCTGTACTTTTCACATTGTTGACGTAATTCCGTTATCCAAAAACTGAATGTAATATCTGCATGGCAGTGGAGTACACAGAATTGGGTATTTTCTGCAAGAGGTATCTGTCAATTCAGTCAGGTTTTGAGAGACTATTGACAGAAGTATGCTCTTGTTTGTGTGGGATGAAAATATGCAACAGTTTAAGAATGTCCTTAGAAAAATGGTTGTAATGAAAGAAACGGATTTTGAAGGCTTTTTATATTTAATTTTAATTAAGGAGATATTTTTCAAAGTCAAACACACTCTTAACTAACTATGGGAAATGCATGGAGCATAGTCCTTGAGAAGCTGGTAGTTGCTGACTCATGGAATAAATTGTCTTCTTTTATGAAACCCTAAGGTTCACTATCATGCTTGTAAGAGCTTGGGAGGATCTGTTTTCAGTTTATGGTCCACTGTTTGAGAAACACTACTTTGAAGTTCTGTTCTTGAAGGAATTTATAAAACTTTGGAATAAGTGTTTACTACTTAAGGAAGGTTTTGCTTGGAAGGAGTGAGTAAAATCCCAGAAGGATCACTGATAATTGATCAGTCCAAGAACCTTTCAAACGAGAATAATGTACATTATTGTGGACCAAATTTGGTCATTGTTCTCACTTCAGATGCTTTCTACATTGTACTCAAAGATATGTTGCACACCTTAATTTTTTTCCAGAAAAATGGGATTGATTATTTAAAATATGAAGACCCAGACATATTTTGCCTACAAGAGACCAAATGTTCAGAGAGCAAACTGCCACCCGAAGTAAAGGTGGATGGCTATCACACATATTGGCTTTCAGGTACAGTTTCAAACTTCACAGTGTTAATCATTTTCACTGTAGTATGAACATTTCATATGGTAAAGATGTAATATGAGGTTTCAGTGGCAATAACAATTTTGACTGTGTCCTTCTGACACTTTATAGTTTTATGGCTGGTTATGAGTGTTTCAGAGGAATCTTCTGCTTGGTAGAAATCCTCAAGATGAAGGCAGCAGGTTTCTCCAGAATGTAGTAATGAACTACAAAACTACATGATAACATAACTAAGAAGTCCACAGTCCAATATTGTTATGGTGAAGACACAGTAACAGAGTATGGTCACTTTTCCTCATGAGAGGAACTTCATGGAAATTGATAATGCAGTCTTGGTTTCTGAAATTCTGGCCCTGATCAGTAATAATGTGTCATCATCAACAATATAATTTGAATTATGAAACTGTGTCGTTATCATCATCCTTTGTTGCTTAGGAAGTTGTCTGAGGCAGTAATGCTTCTTACCTGTGTTCAGAGGTGGTCAGGTTGACTGTCAGATGAGCCACAGACTCTCTTGTCAGGTTTTTCATGGCTTTCCTCTCACTCTTCAGGTGAATGCTGGGATTGTACTTCAAATTAGGCCATGGGAAAATCCTTGCACATCCTTTCCAGTTTATGATTTGGTAATCATCCTACCCCAATCTAGAAAACCTGAAATTAAAGGCCATGAGTATTTGTTGTGCTGACCACGCGACACCCTCTATCCGCTAAAGTTGACACTAACTTTGTCAACAAGCAGTGGTCGTTCGGTTGGTATAGTTCGCTTGTGGACTAAAAGCCGTGGAGAATCATCCTACCATTCAGTGCTATGTTTGGAACTGCTTACAGCGTCATTGAATAAACCATAAAAATCATCCCATGTTAAGTGGGTCACTGGTGTGGCACAATATATCCTGTATTGCAAATCAACTAGAGAGTCTTCAGTTGTGGAAAGTATCTGCAAATATATGGAATACACAGCCATGGACAGCCAACAAGGAGCTGACAGCCCCTAACTGTAAAAAAAAAAGTGCTTGTTAAAGAATATTTTGTAAAGCCTCCAGCCTGAAATTGTATTTATAAGGAAATTTGGAACATATTAAATTTGGGGAAATACTTGTTACAATTCAGTTCAGAATTGTTTGACTTTGTATCCGCTATCAGATCAATTAGAGCAGCAGGCTGTGATACTGACAGTTATCTGGTGGTATTGAAAGTTATGGAGAGACTGGCAGCGAATAAACAAACAACACACAGATTTCATATGGAGAGGTTAAATCACAAGAAATTAAATGAGGTAGAGGGTAAGGAGCAGTATTGGGTTGAAGGTTTGAAGGTTGGAAAACATAAGATGGTGACGTGGATATTAATAGAGCCTGGGAAACTCTTAGAATATGAAGTTTTCATGAGGTTATAATGAATTGAAGAAACATAAGCCATGGTTTGACGAAAGATGCTTAGAGTTATTAGATCAAAGGAAAAGAGCCAGATTGCAGCAGTTACAGGATCCAAGCGAAATAAATGGGTATAATCTGAACAATAAGAGACATGAAGTCAACAGGCATGTCAGGAATAAAGAGAAGGAATATCTGAAAGACAATTAATGGGCATGAAACAAACAACAATAACAAGAATTAGAGAGCTGTGTAGTGGAATAAATGAATTTAAGAAGGGTTACATACCTAGAAGTAACTTAGTGAAGGATGAGAATGGTGATCTGCTTTCAGATTCCCACATTTTGAATAGGTGGAGGAACTACTTCTCTCAGTTATTCAATATATATAGGGTAAGTGATGTTAATCAGCTAGAAATACATACAGCTAAGCCATTAGTACTTGATCATAGTCTTTTTGAGGTTGAAATTGCAAAGTCGAAAGATGATACGTGTAAATTTCCATGGAATGATCAAATTCTGGCAGAAGTGTTTCAAGTAGGAGGTGAAGCACAATGGCCTGAAACATGTAAACTCATTGATTCTATTGGGAATAAGGAAGAACTGCCTGATTAGTGGAAGGAGTCTATTATTGTACTGTTTCACAAGACGGGTGATGAAACACTGTAGTAATTGTGGGATATCACTGTTATCAGCTTCTTGTAAAACTTTATCCATTATCCTTCTGTTAAGTCCGTACGTAGACAAAATTATTGGTGATCATCAGTATGGGTTCTGAAATAACAGATAAACTGATCAGATTTTTTGTGTTCCCCAGATACTGGAGGTAAAATGGGAGTACAATGAGGCAGTACATCTGCTATTCATAGACTTCAAGAAAGCCTTATGATTCAGTTAGGAGGGAAGTACTGTACAGTATTCTCACAGAATTTGGGGTACCCATGAGACTGCTTAGACTTATTAAAGTGTGCTGAAATGAAACCTATAGTAAGGTCCATATAGGTAAACATTTGATGAGTTTCCTGTCTGAACCAAGGAGATGCCTTACTGCCATTTCTTTTTTTCAACTTTGCTTCAGAATATGCTAGTAGGAAAGTCAGGAAAGCCAGATGGGACTGAAATTAAAGGGACACATCAGCTGCTGGTATGTGCTGATGAGAATGAGTCTACTGGGAGATAATTTACTGTAGATAACACAAAGAAAAAAACAAATTTTAATTTATGCTAGGAAGAAGGCTAGTCTAGAAGTAAACGCAGGGAGATCTAAGTATATGTTGCTAGCTCATTACAAGAATGCAGGACAACATCATGACAGCTGACAGATTTTTTGAAAATGTGTCATAATTTAATTATTTTGGAATGATTATAACAAAATCAAAACCTGATTGAGGAGGAGATTAAGAGGTGACTGAATTCACGTCATTCAGTCCAGAACCTTCAGTCTTCTCATCTGCTGCCTAAAACTGAAAATATGAGAATAGGCAAAACTGTAATTTTGCCTGTGGTTCTGTATGGATGTGAAACCTGAGCTTTGATTTTAAGGGAGGAATATAGGCTGAAGGTGTTTCAGAGCAGGGTGCTGGGGAGAATATTTGGACCGAAGAGAGATGAGGTGACAGGAGCTTGAAGAGAACTGCATAATGAGAAGTTTCATAACTTGCAATCTTTGCCAAGTATAATTAGAATAATGAAGTCAAGAGGATGAGATGGGTAGGGCATATAGCATGAATGGTGGGGACAAAAAGGAGTGCATATAGGATATTGGTGGGAAAACCAGAAGGAAAGAGACCACTAAAACAAATGTAGGTGGGTGGTTAATATTGAAATGCATGTTAGAGAGATAGAATGGGCTGGTATGGACTGGATTGGTCTGGCTCAGGATAGGGATGAACGGAGGGCTCTTGTGAACACAGTAATTGACCTTTTAGTTTCAAAAAGTATTTGGAAATTCCTCAGTAGCTGCACAACAGGTGGCTTCTGTAGAAGGTCTCACTCAGCTCCATGTAGTTTCTTGGTTGGTTGGTCTGTGATTTTGTCATGTGTTTATTTGGTTTGTCGATCAGTCAGTGGTTTTATCAGAAAGTTCGTAACAGTGCTTGGGCATTAAGAGAAGAACATTGAGAAGCCTGGACAGACAGCAACTAAAACTTATTATTGTACACAGATATCATTTGGAGACACATCAATGAGCCAAGCACAAATTTTTTCACAACTTGGCTCTATTGTTTTTGAGAGGAATGAATGTCCATTGAAAGGGGGCATTCTGGTCACCTGTCAACCAGGAAAAAGGATAATGTGTTAGATCAAGTGTGTGCTCTAGTGGAAAATAACAAATGACTGATAATTTGTGAAATGGCTGAAGAATAACTGAAGATTTTGGAATGAGGCTTCTCTCAGCCAGGCTTTTTATTATGATTGCTGGCGCAGGAACAAAAAGGAAACCATTTATCTGTCAGAATGCTTAAATACAGAGAAATTTATGAAAACATTTTAAAAATATTGTAACATGATGAAACAGGTCTACAGCAGTGATCCCAAACACTAAGAGTAATGATCACAGTGGATATCCAGTTCCTTTAAGAAATCACAAAACATAAACAAGTGCATGGATGAACCAGAGTGATGATTGATTTCTTTAATAATGAATGTGACTTGTGTTGAAAGTATGCCCCACGATAGCAGACTTCAACCAACATTCTTACATATTTGCAACTGTTGATATGCCTTCATGATGTAAATGACTGAAAAAGTGGGAATCCAACAAATGGTAAATTTATCATAATGCTGCAACTACCCGCTCACCCCAGTTTTTAACCAGATACATTGTTAACAAGCTAGACAGCTATCCTACTTACCAGTTAAAGCTCCTTTATTTTTTTAATACCTGAAAATAGAGTATCTTAGCATTTTGAGTCCCATCTCAGTAAATTTTACTGGATCTTGTAGAGCTGAGGCGTTTATGTTCTGAGTCTAGTTTTATCAAGGCTGAAATAGCTGTTGAAAAGGTGTGTATGAACTGCCAGGTATTGCTAAAATTCTGGTATAACTGATCATTTTGAAATCTGTGAACACCATCTCCTATTTGGAAGTGTGGGCTAGATTTAACTGCCTCACTGTAGGGTATGGTAGCTTGTCTTATGAACATCTTAATAAATCTTTGGGCTAAATAAATTTATTGCCCATCTCAGTAACTAACAACTTGTCAAGAAGAACTCTGCTCCGTGAAGTTAGTTGAATAGTACCGCAAAGAATGTGACATATTTGCATATGTGTTATTGCACCATTAGAACTTAAGACTATTTACAAATCATGAATAACATATATATAGATATATGTATAGTGTATGTATTTTTACGCATTCTGATTTAGGAGAAAAGGAAGGTTATGCTGGTGTAGGTCTGTATTCCAAGAAAGAACCTATCAAAGTCACCTATGGCTTGGGAAAAAAGGAATTTGATACTGAAGGTCGTGTCATTACTGTAGAATATGAAAAGTTCTATTTGGTTGCAGCATGTGAGTACAATTTTTTTTATCTACAGATTTAGTTTATAGGGAATTGTGTTGTTATTGTAGGCAGATATTTTATGTAAAGATTAATTTTGCATTGGTAGTATTTGGTGACAGAACTATGTGTTTATGAACTTTATGGTCTATGATGATTTTAAATGAAGTTCTGTATTGTGGCAGTGTAAAGTAAGCCCTTTGTGATTCAGCTTTTAGAAACGGCTATATTGTGAATACACATCTAAAGGGTATNCCCCCCCCCCCCCCAGTTCTAAAAATAAGCAGAAGTGTAGGATTTTCAACTTTGAAATCCAGTATTTTCACAATTCCTTGTTACATGCATGTAGGTTAAAAATGTCATCACACCTCACATCCAGATGGCAGGAAGCAAGATTCAGTTCCTTGTCCCACTTTCATGATATGTAACATAAGTTTAGAAAAAAAATCGTTAGCGAAGTGTTGTGTTAGGGCCACATGCATGATCAGAGGGTTTAAATGCAAGAGGGTGGGCTGAACAAGGCATATTCATAAAAAAATAACCAGCTGCTAATCAAGCTGCAGAAAACAAAAGAATGTTATAACAGCAATAAATATCTGTAATAGAAAATTATGTGGTTGTCTGTTAAGTACTGGAACCCTCATCCCATATATAAACTAGGAATTCCAAGCAGAACTCATTAAGTCCACTTTCCCATTGTATAGCTCTATTACTGTTGTTACTTCATATTATTTTTGTGAAGCACTTGTTGCTTAAATGTGGATTTTGTCTACATTCAATTCCAGATATAATCCCAGAGTTTCATACCATCGCCATGTTTCATACACAATGTATAGATATGTTTATGGTCTGTCTCTACTGCATCTCAAGTGTCTATCAAATATACAGTTCATGACAGTGTTATATGAATACAATTATTGACTCTTTTCTTATTTAAAACAATGTTTCAGAGACTAGGCTCTGCCTCCGTCTTTAGGTAAAAGGCCTACTCAGTTGGGCCCAATTGATAGAGCTAGTCCCTACCAGACAGGGACCAATTTGTATATAGGGACTAACNATAGTCACCGCCGTGAAAGCCTCAAATCTTACATGATGAATAATGTTTAAAGAGTCTGTAATTGTACTCACATGCCTAGTTCATTAGTTATCACCATCAGACTGAAAGCTAAAGCAGATTTCTCCACAGTCCATATGTTATTTTACATTCTACCGAAGATTTCCTTAACAAAAGTTGCATTTTTTTTTAATTTATTACCATACATCATTTCAGGATCAAATTAAATGGCACTAGTATCTCACAAGTTTTTGGTTCCACAATGTTCATGGCACTGATTGCAGGAAGTATTAAATTTGGATGTTGGGATTGTTTCCAGTGGCAGAGCATTCATACCAAGCATTGTGCAAACTGGTCAGCTGGTTCAGTTTGAAAAGGGAGTCACCAACTGCATAACTGTTACAGAAGCATACTTCCTTTCCTTAAGAAAAGAAAGTAGGCTAAAAATGATTATAACTCAGGAACTATTTTGGTTAAGGTGTTCCAGTAAATATTTTCTGAAAGAAAATATTTTATAAATTTTGTAGTGGTGTTTACTGCTTATAGATAAGCCTGTTGAAATGTAAGGGGAATTGTTCCTTTCATATTTCCAGCCTTCACTCACTTTCTTGCTGTCCTTTATAATTTTTATACTGTTTCTCATTCCCCCAGATCTGTTCAAACAAAGAATCATCTTTATAGTTCAGGTAGCACAGTTTTTATCTTAGAGCTGTCACCTTTTATATATGAACTCGACTGAGACCTGCATTGAAAGGAATTTTGAGGGTGCTTGTGGTCTTGGTTAGACTTTATTCATATTCTTTTTGCATTATTGTAATTACCTGCTGATGCTGTATTCTCATTGAGCTCACTTCTGCTAACAGATGAGATCATTTTGATAGAGATACTTTCCAATATGAGCTCCTGTTCAGTGTCCATTTCTAGCCTTCACAATTTGCAGTGTTGTGACAAATTATATTCTGTTGGTAATAATACTGCATACTTCTCATTCCTGATAGTGTAATAAGGCTAGGTAGATTAGTGTCCACCGATGTCTACCCCCATCATTCTCAACAACAAACACATGAGGAAACTTTAATTTATTTTTCATTTATTTTTATACTTTCCCACTATTGTAATAAGTATAGAAGGTCAGTCTGTGTCTATGTTTGGAAATTCTCTATGAGACACGAGAGAAGGCACTTACTTTCATCTTCCTCTTGGCTTATTCAGACACTGCTGTCTTAGAGCTGACAAGACTTTGAGCAAGTGTGAATGGTATATTAGAATGATCACATGGACAAGATCATTGCAGGCTAAGATTAATCCTGTTTGTGCTGATAAATGACTCACAGCAGGAAAGCATATTGGGAATCTGTCTAGAGCAGTGGAGAAAGTTAATAATATAGTTGCTAAAGACTGGCATAAAATGAAGGGTAATTAATCATGCTGTAGTAATATGACATCAGCTGTTTATACCTTGGGTACACTGTCACAACAGTGCAGTTCGTGGCTGAAAAAGGACAAAGGTTAATAAAGCAATTCACAAAGAATCCTACAAAGCAGGTGATACTTTGCAACAGTCATGGTAGTAATTATGTGATTATGTCCAGCAGATGTTCCCAATGCTGGACGAGGACTTGTAACCCTTCCCAAAAGAATGAAGTGGGATCCAGATCTACGTAACTATGTTAAGGAGTTAGATTCAAAGAAACCTGTAATTTTGTGTGGAGACATGAATGTTTCACATCAGCCTAATGGTAGGTATATCATATCTTATCTAGTGGTAATGGAGTCGTGTTTACTCTGTCCCACAAGGTTTGAGAGATGGTAGATCAGATACAAGGGCACTTTTTTGCCATGCCCAGTGTTGGTTGTTTACAGGTGCTTTGACAAGACAAAATATTTCTCTTTGGGCCTGCAGTTCTTACCACTAGGAAGTGCATGTAGCTATCTTATGTGATTCCTTGGATGTGTATAGATCATTTACTACGCATTTCTTTCAGTGAAATGATGCAAAGCATTCGTGTACTGTGAAGAATGACTTGGTTGTGAAGTAAGCCAGCAGCAGAGTTGCTGTGAGTGAAAGTCTTAAAATTAAAAATTTGTCAGATGCTTTTCGGGAGCTGTGATATCTCAGGTTGGTATAGCAACAGGCTGTGGGCTGGATGGCCAAGGTTCGATTCCTGTCAAAGGCAAGAGATTTCTCTCTGCACCACAGCATCTCAGCCCAAGGGTCCACCAAGCCTCCTATCCAGTGGGTAACAGGGACTCCTTCCCCAAGGGTAAAGCAAAAAGGGCATGAGGCTGACCACCTACCTTCAGTTAGTGCTGAGGTTAAGAATGGTGGAACTAGACCTTTACTCCCCGTATTTGGTGGTTAATTAGTTAAGCTCAGGGACTTTACCTTTTACCATTTACAAACGATTTTCAGCTAATTATCTCTTTTTACAACAAATTTCAGTCGTGCTGCATGAGGTTATGAATGCAGAAGTGTTGGTTGTAGGTAGTACAAATTCTGCCAATAGATGAATCTACAAGTAGTCATCTCTCTGACATTGGCCGTCATTATTTTTGTGAATTACCCTGACTGAGAAAGGCTTATTGAAACCTTCATTTTATTTTATTTTTAATTTTTATTTTTTTTATGTTGGGTGTTATGATTTGGTCTCTATGAAGCCCCTAATTTATAGAAAAATAACAGGAAACACATTCTTGTTCATTGTTAATGAATATAATTTTAATTTGTTTATACTTCGTGTATTTGTAAATAAATGTTAATATCTGCTCAGTGTGGGGAAGCATGCCAATTGCGAAACAGCTTGTTGTGCTTGTTATTAAGCAGTGATACTGCTACAGTCAGTTTCGCCAACATGTGATTCAGTTGAAAGTGCATGTCCAGTG
Organism: Cryptotermes secundus; assembly: GCF_002891405.2. Lineage (NCBI taxonomy): Eukaryota > Metazoa > Arthropoda > Insecta > Blattodea > Kalotermitidae > Cryptotermes > Cryptotermes secundus. The sequence goes on along the minus strand of NW_019731289.1, from coordinate 169,084 downwards.
GAATATCTGTTAGGAGCAATTAAACAGTGAGTTAACTGGTACACATTAATTTATATCCAGTTGACCTTTTGTTTAGATCTGTTTAGTGCTATTGAATTGCATTAATATAGGAACTAATATTTGAAAAGGAGACCTTTTGCCCCACAATTACTCTGATGGGGAAGGGGCATGTGTGTGTGGCCACATCTCTTAATGGAAAGGGGTAGAAATGAATGTTTACTCAAACTCTCTCACATATTGGGATGAAGTATAACTACCAAGAAAAGTATATTTCTGTTTGTTGAACATGTTTATACATGGCAGTGTGTTCTATTCCTTGAAGTTCCTGTAATTTTCTCCCTTTTGTTTACATGCTTGAATTGCTATTTTTTTTCAGTTAAGGCTGTGATAACTTTTTTTAGACCAGCAGAGTTCCATATAAAAATTAAATTCGCATATGCAAGTTATATAGTTTCTTGGGGTTTAAAATTCTAATCCAGTATATATGTGATTTTTGTAAGTAATCCTTTGCTTGCTTACCTTTGTGTTAAAAGTTGTTTATAGGGAATAAAGTATTTTTGCAAACTCTGGTTTATACCAGTAAGATAGAAATCTAATGCTCTGTAATGCTGTATTCAGATCTTGCAAATCCAAAGACAAACACAAAGAATGCAGGTTTCACCCAAGAAGAACGAGATGGAATGACAGCATTGCTTGAAGAAGGTTTTGTCGATTCCTTCAGGCACTTATACCCTGAAAAAACAGGAGCTTACACATTCTGGACATATATGGGCAATGCTCGTTCCAGAAACACAGGATGGTAAGTTTCACGTGGAATAATTCTGTGGCTTCCTCATACAAATTAATAATATGTAATAATTTGAAGAATGACAAACCAGTTCTCTGTGTGTAGTGATAGTATTAATGCTATCAGAGATGTTTTTGTAGTTGGTTTTTATTCTCTAAAGGTTCAATGAATGCTGCAATGGCCAGGATAATGATGTAATTCTTATGAATGTGAAAAATGAACGCAACCATGTTTTCTGCAATAAATCTAATGTAGTGCTCTACCATGTAAAAATTTTGTGTCAGGATTGCACAACTGTAGAAAAACGAATTTAAATCAGTTTATGTATGGGCCAGTTGGAAGTGAAACCCTATCCAAATTAGCGAAAGTCTGAATTATAGAAGTACTACTGGAAGTGTTTTCAGCGAAGTTATAAACTGGACTTCGCGAGTCTCTTTAGGCAATACAACATTATTTTGAAACTTAAATTGTATGTCATAAAATAAATTGACTTGTCATAAACGTAAAAATATAAGTTTTGACATAAATCTTAAAAACATTTTAGATAGCCTACATACTCAGTATTATTGAGACTGTCTTTTATACAGTTTTTTACTAAATCTTGCTGATCGTGGCAACATGATCATCAAGGTCATAATGTGCAAATAATTGGCCGAATTATTGCAAATTCCAAATTAGTGAGGTTTTGCTGTATTTCTTTTGTGTATTCTACTTCACATAAGTTCCAAATGAGTGTATACTGCTAATTTTCATACATATTGGAACTTCTTGTTGTAGATTTTTATCTTAGTGTTTATTATTGTATGAAGTTGTAGTGAAGATACCAAAGTATGACACCATTCTTGTCAGGAAGACTGTAAGAAGATAACTGATATTATGCTGCCAAATACGACGGGGTACCCAAAAGAAACCGAACTATTTTTTTTTTGTGGGCAGAGCTTTTGTAGTACCGCGTTTTGCCGCTGTGAGTGCATAGAGCTAATATTCCTGAGTCGATAAGCTGACTACCGTTGCTTCAGAAGGTAAGGACTAGTTTCGGCAGAGTTTATAGTGACAACTGTTTTGTGTGAACGTCATTTTTGCAATAGCTGATTTTCGTGCAGCAATGAAATTCTGCTTTTTGCTCGGGAAAAGTGGAACAGAAACTCTTGAAATGTTAAAAGCGGCGGACAAGGATGATACTATGGGGAAAATTCCAGTGTTTGAGTGGTTTTCCCGTTTCAAAAATGGTGAAATGTCAATTGATGACAAACCTCGTTCTGGTTGTCCTTCCACGACCCGAACACATGAAAATGTTGAAAAAATTCGTGAAATCATCAAGGAAGATCGACGACGGATCATTGAAGAAATTGTGGAGCTGTCGGGAGTGACTTGGAGCAGTCGGATGACCGGTTTTTCCATCATGACAATGCCCCAGCTCACACAGCCCTGTCTGTACGACAATTCTTGACCAAAAATGGTATGACCCCTGTTCCTCACCCTCCATACTCACCTGACCTTGCCCCGTGTGACTTTTTTTTGTTTCCTCGAATGAAAAGAGACATGAAAGGAAAGCGTTTTGCTGATGTTGCTGAGGTGAAGGAAAAAATGACGGAGGCATTGTCAAGCACCTCAAAAGATGAATTTAGACAATGTTTTGAAAAATTGAATAAAAGACTAGACAAGTGTATTAGTGTAAGTGTAGACTACTTTGAAGGGGATTGAAGGTTTGTGCTTAAAATTTGAATAAATAAGTTTAAAAAAAATAAGTTCGGTTTCTTTTGGGTACCCCCTCGTATTTGTGGACAGTGTGATTGAACATTTGCAACAGTCCTTAGAGTGACAGTGAAAGTATTAAAGAAAGACAGGTTGCAAATGTGCACATAGATTCTAAAGAGTTTTGACAGTGATATACTCGTACAACATTCAGGATTCCTTGGGTTTTTGGATTATGCCCATCTTCTAGTAATTCTAAAAAATACAGAAGAACACACTATTTTTGAACCTGGATCTGCTTCCATCCTCAGGTGAAGGGGGGGGGACACCTACTCTTTTGGGTCCATTAGAAATAGCTAACTTAAAATACCGGATTGTGAAGTGATTGAGGTTAGCTCTTTTTAACAGACCCAAAAGAGTAGGTTTCTCCCACCCCTCACTTGAGGACGGAGATGGATCCAGTTTCTGAAACAAAGTCCAAAAACTCTTTATTCCTGAGAACAAATGTGCAAGTTTATAAATGTGTTCTTAATATTTAATTTTCAGCCATATGATTTCAAGTTGTCACCTTAGATTTGGGTAAATACAGTTAACAGGCAGCTGACAGACAGTATTGGCTACCCATTATACCAACATATGCCACTTGAAGTAGTGCACTATTGCTGTTTAATATTCATGTTACTTTAACCGTCTGTTAATGTATGATTTTCACAGCTGTTTTTAGTTTTTGTCAAGTTACTTACACTAATATTTGTTTTATTTTCAGGCGTCTGGATTACTTCATCTTGTCACAAAAATTGATCCCAAACTTATGTGACAGTATAATTCGGAGTGGGGTTTATGGAAGTGATCATTGTCCCATCACATTACTTATCAATATTTAAACATTTCTGTATATCCGTGGTTAAAATTTTTAACTTTTCTTTGCAGAATTCTTTATATTCCTCCAGATTTTTTTGGGAAGTATTTTTACTTCTTTTTAGTTTACGTTTTGTGGGCCAGCAGCCGGTAATTTAGTTTTATATATGGAGGACCTGGGAAGATAAAGTTATTAGAAACAAATTGGCTAGTATGTTCCAGACAAGCAAAAATTGTTTAGTGGTTTAATTTATGGTGGTAGTCACATTTCCTTATCCAATGTATTGCATTGGAAACATGAAATTCTAACAGTAAATGTGAGCATTATCATACACTCTGAAGGGAACTTTTTAGTTATCTGAAATTAAAAATGAATATGTATTTATTGTTAGAAACTGCAAGAAATATACACGACATTTAGTAACATTTTCTAAAACCTCAACTCCCCCATGTGTTTTCATGGCATGGTGCTTAATTGGGACTTTTACCTACAGATGGGGTTTGGATTGGTAATTTGATTTATTGGACACTTTACAGATCACACAAAGACTAGTATTGTCAGTTACAGTCCTCACCGCTCTGATCCCTAGCTCATGTCCTCACAGGATGGTAGCCACCTTACACCAACTCCCTACTCTTTTTAACTCTCATCTCAAAACTCCCGCAATGGCAACTGGTCCTCGTTATATAGCTTCGGAACAGGCTGCACAGAAAACACCGTTTCCAACAGTTGTGCCATTGTTGCATGTTACACAGCCATTACCTAGCAATGGTTGTTTCTCTGGCTTCACAGTTATTGCTTCAAGCAAATATGCCATGATATGTATAGTTATATTGTGGGAGAGATATGTCCCATCTATGGCCCCAAACTGTTGGGCACTTAATGGATTCCACTTGCCGGTGCATTTAGGCCGAGGCAAAAAATATACTCACCACAGGTTTTATGTTATGTTAACTCCTGTAGCAAGTGGACAAGTATACTTCTGAAAGCAATTAATTTTCATCTGGTATTTATGTTTAAAGTTCAAGCTTATTTCATCATGGTTAAGCATGTATCTTTACTAGAAGTTTTACAGTACAAGGTTTTACCATTATATTCTCTGCCTTCGTGGTTGATGGGTTGTATACAGCCTATGATAAATAGTGAGACATTTATTTTCTTTTTTTATGTGTTTTACAAATATTTGTAGTATTTTAACTCAACACTTTTAAGAACATAAATAGCTTGTATCTTGATTACCTAAGTTATATTTTAATTCGGATTACTAAAACCTTGAAACATTAATCAGTATGCCAGTGAAACAGGACATCATAGTTTCACTAATTGTTTTTCCATTGCTATAGTACCACATATTGTATTACTAATTGGCTGTTTATTTTGAACACCTGAATTGTGGCAGTCTTTGAACCTGTATGTTGTTCGTCATTATTAAAAATGTTAAAACCATGATGAGAGTACCAGTTATATCCATTTATCAAAGAAGCCATCTCAATCATCTGCAGGGAGAATGGTTAGTGATTGCCTATATTCATCATGAAAACTTTCAAATCATATCCATTTATCAAAGCTATATATTGAGTTTTCTAGGCAGTGGAGCCATGGAAGAACCTTTGTTGGTGAGTCCAGTCATTTCCCAGAGACACATGTAGCTTTCAACTCCTGCAACCATATGTGATCTATTTTGATTTGTTTGTTGGACATCCTGTTGTGTGTATCAATAGTATGTGGTATATCCATCAATAACAACTTTTTATTTTCAGTAATTGATGTTTATTGAAATGTTACTCTGCTACATGTCTTGGTTGTCTAGACCAGTGGTTCTTAACCTTTTTTTTTCTTGTGGCCCCCCACCCCTCATATTGTTTAATTATAATAAATGTAATATTTATAATAAATATTTTATCAACTGCACTTTTATTTATTTTTGTTTATAACCCCCTCATTGGCGTCTCCACCTTATCATGGTGAGGGGGTTTGAGTATGCCAAGGACTCCGAGAGCTATACCAGCGGTAGCGTAGCTACTGGCAGGGCCTCCCTTGCTGGACAGGTCAAAGGGTAGGCATCAGACGAAGAGAGACCAAAAACCAAAAACTGATGCTGAAATTTAGTACAAGAAAGAAGATCACAATTAAGTAGAAACAAGGAGGTAAGTGAGGATGTTAAAAAGGTGACTTCAAGAAGAGGAGGCAATAAGAGGACAGTTAAAGTACATTACATCCCCATTTATGTATGTAAGAGCAGAAAAGTAGAATACCATGGGACAAATCATGGCTGTTGGTGTTGAAAAGAAAGGTTTAGCAGTGTTGAAGATATTTCAGGATATGTGTTGCATGTCTGATGTGAATTCTGAATTAGTAATCATGAAGCATGTGAAAGAAATCGGCAGTTGTGCTGTGAGATGAAAATTCAGCTTTATTGAAGTAAATGGCACTAGAAGAAATAGAGAAAGTGTGATCAAAATGTACCAAATACACAAAAAAGGAAACATCTTGGGGCTAAAATAAGGAAAATACAAAGACATAGAACCTTAGTGAAATTGAAAACATCATCTAATAATGATAAAAATATGCTCTTTTCTTCCTGGAAATAAAAAAATTTTAAGAGGAAGTCATCTTGTATTTTGGCAATTCATTATCTGCTGAATTGTTTATGAAGCAGAAACCTGTAATGAACTGTAGACAGTCTTAGTGGTCACTAAACAGTGAGACAAATATATTTCCAATAGGAGAAAACAGCCAATGCTCAGTGATAGTAGGCCAGTTCAAAAAGCAATGAAATAATAATACTGAAAAGTTCCAACAGAATGAGGTGTAGTGTACTGCAAATCCTTGTCGTTCCTCACAGGTACATATTACTGAAAAGCAATGGGGCAACACTTACATCATTATGGGAAGCTGTAATCAATAACTGTGGGCTTCTAGAAGTTTACGTTTAATCTACAGAGCAGGTAGTCAGAGAGTTTACTATAACATTCTGGCATAAGTTTCATGATCTTAACAGTTCTAGCTAGAGAAACTGATTGTAAGCTTACAAATGGATTAAAGCAGGCAGGTGTGTTACTGGACAAAACCTTATCAGAAGATTGAGTGCTCAGTGAAGAGAAACTGAATGAAGTTGGTGCTGGGCTTGAACATATACTCTTTGGAAACCCTGCAGATGCAGTGCACAGGAGACTAGGGTTTTACATCTTCAGTATGTGTCGCAACCATATGAGGCTGCTAACAGAATGAAATTTTGTAATTCACTCCTTCAGTCTGTGAAAGATACATGTCTCATACAGCAAGGTTATTCACTTACAGTTTGAGGTAGGTAGTGGTGGAGAGAGTGCACTCATCTTAGCATCAGGCTGTGTGATTTATGGAGAACTCATAAGCAAAAAGTTTACAGATGAAACCTGACACAGCTGAACAACTGAAGGGAAATAGCTGAAAGGGAGATTTTCCTGTTTCTCAAGAGCTTCTGTGCATGAATGTAAACTTTTCAATGAGGAGGAATGCATTAAGGACAACAACAGTATTTCCAGCATCTGGTGTAATGTAAGTTTCATTTGTAAAATGTTTTGCTGTATGATTTTTCTGCTTGTCCAAATGTTAGCTGGCCCAACATGATATAAGGATCAGTTGACCCTTCCACCTAAGAAGTTCAAAAGAAGCTCACTGCACATTTTAGGATTTATCTAAATAAAATTAATAAAGCATGGGAACTAACACTAATTTTAATTTGCCATACAAATAAATGGCCATTTTACTAGTGATTATCAGTTTCTTTTGTGGACAAGGCGGAGATGATTCAATCTATATTCAAATGGACCATTTTATAAGATGATACTACTTGTGGGTGCCTCTTAGTATAATTACCCTCCTTAAAACTAGGGGAGAAAACCTTTACAGGATATTGTTGAAGGAAATGTGGGATTTATTTTGGCTTCTCTATGATCATGATTGTAATTGAGTATTGATTTGTATTCAAGAGAGACTATTGTTTATATTGAATAATATCATGTGAATATCAGTTGAAAACAGAGGTGTGTGTTGCAGTACACCCATCTAATAGGACTCAAGTGAATGAGTTATTTTAGGATAGCATCTAAACTGCTGATCTTAAGGTATGAACAGCAAGTAAAAGAGGCATGCAGTAGCATAGTTTGTTGAGGCACTATGCTACAAGCCAGAAGATCACAGGTTTGATTCCCAATTAGATCATTGCATTTTTCAATTTACCTAAGCCTTCCAGCTACACTATGGCCATGGGGTCAACAGCCTCTCATGAAAATTAGAACCAGGAATCTTCCTGGGGGGGATTAAGCCCGGTGCATAAAGCTGAGAACCTCACTACCATCTGCGAGCCGATTATCTAGAAAATGTGGGAGCATTGACAACTCTCAACCCTATGACCCTCCACGGCCTGTTACAGGGATAGGTTTAGCTCTTTTTATGCAGGCTAGGAAGAGTCAGTTAAATTTATTACACTTTTAAGATACTGAAGCTATTTAGACTAGATTTTTATGATAGAAGGTATTCACCTTCAGAAAACTGCCTTTATGGAATTGTAAGCAATAAAAGATCACTATTGTACTATATGCTCTTTTGTCGTCCTTTTTTTCACCAGTCTGTGTAACTGTTTGAAGCAGGGAGTCACACATTCACTTCGCATGCGTTGGATTTCTTTCCTCCTCCTATGGTTTATGACAGAAGACGCGCACATTGTACGCTTTCTGCAAAGACTGCTAGAAACATATTCTGGAAAGGGCCTCTCAGACATTGAGGAATTTCTCCACTTGAGAACATTCCACTCCTGGATGAGTCTTCTTTCTTTACATTCTTGAAAATCTGAAGACCACATATTTCTAATTTTCAGTTACAGTGCATAAGCATTGAACAGTGGTACTTAGGAATGTAAAGTGGCAATTTATTATACCACTTTACAGATTTATGACTCCCCTGAACAGTGCTGAGCAGCATATGAGCCCAATTTACCGCACCCATTTTATTTCTACAGTCCAAAATTTGATGTTCTATTTTCCAGTCATGCTTTCCTGTACTCACAGTTTTAATTGAATGGTTAACACTTTGCGGACTGCACACCCTTTAAAAGGTTTTTCGCTTTTAAACACGGCGGACCGTTCGCGTCTCAACAGGTTTTTAGAACACGATAAGTTGCAACACACTATACATCGCTCTGGCACAACCTACATTGCACACAACTGCCTGCAGATGCGTGATAAGACTCTGGAATGTTTAGTCAGCAGTCAGTAACTTGACTTCGCTGTTTACTTAACCGACTATAAAGGAAATTGCTTTGCCTTCTTCAAGCTGTGTGTATCAGCCAGTAGCTAGTGGGGAGAATGGATCAAGGACAAATTTTCCTCCGATGACCTAGCTGACCTACCTTGTGAGACATGTAGTAATGGATTGTCATTCAGAGAGCGACAGTGACGGGGGACAACAAAGAATTGTGGCCACAGACAGTAAAAGTAACAGGAGCTCCGACGATAATGCAGGTAATATCATTGCGCGTAGTAACATTGCGGGGACAGCAAAAAATCTACACCCTGATTCAAAATTGAAATACAAAGCATTTCTGATGAATGTGGCAAAGGCCTGGGCTACAGTCCAGATGGTGGCGGCAGAACCAGGGTCACACAAAGACTTAGTATGACCGGGCCCATCAACTCCCACCCCACGAAGGCCTCATCTGTACTCCCCAGGGCGACTCTTGAGTGATATGCGGAAAAATACCCTTGTGAAAATTGTGAAGAGTGAACATTCCAAGGGAAGAATACTTCTAGGCAATGCCGTGTTTGCACAGTTCACAAAAAAAGGAGTATGTCTACATTTGCAAGTTCTGTGTAATGCCACTTCACAAAGGGGAAAGTTTCCAGAAATGTCACACCCTCAAACACTTCTAGGAGCATTGTTAAGTGTTCTCCAAAAATTTTAGTTCAAAAAATTAATTAGGAGATTTTATATTAAGTTTTAAAGTGAACAGTGCACTAGTTAGGGTAGTACGTTTAAAAATGCCGGTCCCCAGGGTGATTTAAATATTTAAATCACCGGTCCACGAAGTGTTAAAAACATTCTTATATTCCAACTGCCACCATAATATGGCCATAAGTGAATGACTGGTCATTGATTCATTTACTGTACTTCATCAGGCAAACCTTTCTGTTGCCTAACACTGCCAAAGGAATGGGTCTTAAGTTTGTGAATGAACAAGGACAATGCAAAGCTGGTGTACAAATTACCAGTATCAACTGTGTGATCTTTACTCAGATATGACAAAATCAGTGTGGTGACCACTGATCTGGCACCGCTATATTGGATTCAGTTCAGTGTTAGTGTCTTTCTCCTATGTGTACCTGGATGTTCAACATACACGTACATCCAGTTTCACAAATTTCCATGAGAAAGGGAGAATTAAGCAACACAGTGTTTATATCCAGAAGTTTGTGTGTATAATGTTATTATACCCATATAATGATTATTACAGTAATTAAATGGAATGTAGTGCTTTTTATTGGGTTTAGTCTTCTCCAGCTGGAATGGCATCCTCTAATCTTTTGATGAATTTTATTCGTAGTTCCGTTACATTGTCACCTTTTAGCTGATCTTGTACAAACCATGAAGTGACTTCCATCTGAACCTGAAAATATTGAACACAATGAGGTTTTGCAAAAAGAAGCAGAAAAGCCCAAGGTAATGACTGACTCATCAAAAGGAAATTATTATAAGGATTCAAGAATTTGTCCTACATGTATTGTTGCTGGGAAGGCATTAGGAATATCTTCCATCAAATGAAACTTGGATTGAAGTGTCCTGGGAAAATGAGGTAGAAAAGAAATGGGACTCTTTCTTTATAGCATTTTTAACTATTATTTTAATATAGCCCATCCCAAACTGAGGAGAAATACCATAAGTACTTCAAAAAGCCCCTGGATAAAAAAAGATGCTATAATAGCAATAGCAAAACTAAAGGATTTGTACAATGTTGTATTTTAGCGTCCTGTTGCACTGATTTTCATCCATGATATGTATACAGTGGCCGTCTTGTAGTGCACTCTATTTCACCTGTTACTTCACGCCATGTTTCGGCAACATAGTGCCATCATCAGGTGCCCTAATTACACTATCTACTGCATTGCTTGCCATTATATGTCTTTATAAAATTATTTAAGAAGTATTTAAAAAGTGCGTATTCGTCAACTATAATAAATTTACACACACTAAAACTTGTGAAGATTATTCATCTTGAAGAAAGCAGTCTTTTGGGATTTGGCACCGTGTATAGGTGGTGTTAACCGACGTTTCGGAGGAACGTATCGCCTCCATCTTCAGGGTAGAAGAAAATATAAGAATTCTGCAAGCAAAGAGACCGTGAGAACCGGTAAAAGCATCTTATGTGTCTTACTTAAAACTTGCATGTGGTTCTTCTAATATGGGGGTCGTTTTTCTTATATTCTGTGTATACCATGTCTTGTGATGTGTGTTCCCTTTTTAGCTGTGAAACACAACTTCAAATAATATAGGAGTGGTAGAGCAATACTTTGAGACAAAAAATTTATTTATAAATACATCTAAAACTCACTATATACTCTTCCAGACAAAACAATGAAGGCAGGAAAGTAATCTAAAAATCTTAATAAAGAACAGGGAAATATCAAATGTAAAAGGCACAAATTTCCTGGGGGTAGTAACAGATAGTACCTTGAGCTGGGAATTACATATTGAAAAAACCTGCAGTAGAATTAGCCATAACCTGTTCATAATTAACAGGCTATCTAAAATACTCAATTTAAACGAAAGAAGAATGTTGTATTATGGTTTGACCTATCCTCATCTATCTTATGGAATAATAGTATGGGGGCATAGTGCTAAGACCCTCACCAGAAGAATTTTTGTACTCCAAAAAGGGCAGATACATTGCAGGGCTAAAACATCCGGAATCGTGCAGGGATAGCTTTAGAAATCTACAGATACTAACAGTATACTCGCTATATATACAAGAAACAATCCTATATGTAAAAAAGAAGTGTAACTGCACAGTGAATGAACAAATACATACATATAACACAAGAAATAATAAAGACTGTCATATATATGGGCACAACTTGGAACTTTATAATAGTAATCCTTCAGTAGCTGGCTGTATCTTTTACAACAAACTGTCTAACAACATAAAAGAAATAGAAAACAAAAATCAGTTCACAAGGGAATTGAAGAAGATACTTATTCAGAGGGGCTATTACTCAACAGTGGACTATTTGAATGATGAATTCTCGAATATTGCTTATTGATATAAGCAGAAATATATAGTATATAGTGTATAAAATGTAAGTATGAGTGTTACAACCCAGAACACTACCTCAAATGATGGCCCAGTAACAGTATGTGTAATGACAAAATGGGGAATGAACCATCTGTGGTCCAACAGTTTACCTAGCATTCACACTGACCTGCCAAAACGTGTTCTGTGTAGTGCATACACTGGCATATAATTGGAGAAATTATATAAGAAGTATGGTATTTTACAACACTAACATAAAATACAAGTAAGTTGTGTAACTTATATATATTTCAGATAATTGTACCATCTCGCATGCTCCTCTTATCACTCCGGTTAAGATATTTGCATACTTCAGGTTGAGGCAATGGTCAGGAAGTTCAACAAACTCTGTTAAAGGATTGGTCTCAAACTGTAGAGAAAACTCATCACCAGCAGAACTCCAGTTTGTAATTGAAGGAGTCACACCAAGAAATAATCGGAAACCCATCTAGAAACAAAAATGCATGAACAGATATTTAGATGCTAGAACGATTTCATTAAGTAATGCCGCAATGATTTGAAGGTCACAACTGTAAAGTTATCTCAGTTCCTTTGTCAATTATTAGCACTGGACGACATGAAGGAAGAGGACTGGATAAATGAGGAAGCCATCACTGCTTATTCTTGTTATCTATGAGGATCATACTGAAAGTCATGAGCAACGACATTTTGTAAAGTAACATGCTTTATTATTGACAAACCAAATACACCACCTCAATCTACAGACCTTTCTTTATTTTTCCACATAATCGCCACTTCTTTGTACACATTTCTCCAGTGTTCTGGGAGTTTTAAAATTCTCCTCCTGTAAAATTCTGCTCCAGCCATTCGAAGACACTGACGCGCTGCTTTCTGAATTGCCTCCCTTGTCTCAAAACGTTATCCATGCAGCTGATCCTTCACAAATCTGAAAAGATGGTAGTCTGAGGGTGCCAGATCAGGGCTATAGGAAGGGTGTGGAAGAACTTCCCACCCCATCTTTGCAATTGCTTCCAATGTGAGGCGAGCAGCATAGGGGTGAGCTCTGTCATGTAGGATGATGATGTTTCGTCCCAGACGTTTATCGCACAATGCACGACGGAGCTTGTGCAGCGTCTGGACATAACGAGCAGCAGTGATGGTTTGCCCAGGTTCCAGGAATTCGGTCAGAATAAACCCCTCTGCATCCCAGAAGACTGTGCCCATCACCTTCGCAGCTGATGGCACTGTCTTTGCCTTCTTTTCTGATGGAGAATGCAAATGGTGCCATTCCATACTCTGCTGTTCCGTTTCGTTTCAGGCTTGAAATGGTGAAACCAGCTTTCGTCACCTGTCACAATACAGAGCAAAAAATCATCGCCTTCGTGTCGATATCTCTGCAGCAGTTCTGATGTGATGACTTTTCGCTGACCTTTGTGGTCTTCAGTCAATAACCGCGAGACCCAACATGCACAAACGTTCCTATAGCCCAAGCTTTCAATCATCTCCTGAACTGCACTGTGCCCTATTCCAAGTTTTTGGGCCATTGTGTCCACAGTCACATGCCTGTCAGCTTGAATGATCTCATCCACTCTTTCCTTGTTGTGTTCAGTTGAGGCTGTTCGAGGATGACTGCTCCGACACTGATCTTTGATGCTGGTGTTCCCATCTTTAAAATGTTTCACCCATCTTCGAACACTGTTCGCACCCATGCACACACTTCCATAAGCATGCTGAAGTCTCTGGTGAATTTCTACAGCAGAGATTTCCTCTTTCACAAGAAATTTGATGACAGCACGCTGGCAAAACGACATATCGTTGTCGGCCATTTTGTTAGGAGTGATACTGGTCATGTGATGCAAGCTACTGACATCACAAGACACTCAAGGTTCACACAACAGCTGGTTTCACCTACCACCATACTCTCTTTCGTCTGCTGTTCCCATGTTGCATGCAAAAAAAAGTTGCTCATGACTTTCAGTGTGACCTATGTAAGAACTAAGAAAAATGATGAAAGATCCCAATTAGGATAGCTGGTATTCCAGCTCTGAGTACAACTGGTTACCTGTTACATGAGAGACAAGCAACATATAGCATAGCTCCTAAAGGAATGCATGTTCACACTACTGTCCTCAGCTATGAAGGGCAACCTAAAATACACAGTACATGCTGGGACATTCTGGCCAAAGGGGTACTATTAAAAACAAATGGTTTGTAGCAGAAATTTCCTTGTCACCCATGTCTTACTGATGCCCTACTATACTGATCAGAAAGTTGCATATTAGTACTGGTGAGGAAACTTATGTAAACTGATACAGGCTTACAAAATGAAATGAGAACGACCTGTATTCTAAAAATGTTTAAGCATTAAGAATTGTAGACTGAAGCTCATAAAATGCCAGTTACTGTTTTCCAGACTACAGTTTTTGCTTAAATGACTGTATCAGGGATTACACAGTGATCACTGTGCAGCTGAACAAAAGTATGGAAGTTGTGATACTGAAATATTCTCCTTAACAGAAAGTCATTTTCATATTATGTCTGTAAATATATATATATATATATATATTTTTTCATATATATAAATATTATCAAGCAAAAAATCTCAACAAGATAATTCTAAGAAAATTGTAGTAGTATTATTTAAACATTATTCATTTACAGTACATTACCTTGTCTTACCTGGATTTTGTCAGCAGTGTCTCTGAAATCATAACATCGACCAGAACTGGTGCGTGCTAGGAAGTCCTCAATTAATCTTATGCCAATATTATAGCCCATTCTTTCAAGTTGTTTGTTAACATCATCAACATTTTCATAATCTTTCAGTAGTTGAGAAACTAAAGCACCATAGGTGAGAGTGAATAACTCTGAATTCTAGAACACAAATTATTAAATAAGAATTCACATCGATGTAATGATGGCCACTTTGAAAAGGATGTTAACAAATTTAATCAAGGTATGTAGAACAAGTAACTTAAATATAGTGTTAACTGACTTCACACACTTTGCACTCATATGCTACCATCAGGGGCTGGCGAGTGTGCAGCCTACTAGAAATGTCATTAAAAATATATACAGATGAATTTAAGTTTCGTTTAGAATGCTTCTTGCAAGATTGTTGAAAAATAAACCTTCAAAAACTGACTTCGATATATTTATATCTGCTTGAAACATTCAATATTTTAGGTGCAAGTATATGATACAGTTTGAATCCCCATAACGTCATATAATACCACAAAACTAAACTGAATGAAACCTAACCTAGTACTGAAACAGATCTTCAAGGAACAGGGTGTGAAACATGGACTGGATTCAACTGCCTTGAAGATACAGTCCAGTGAAAAGCTTTTATGAACACGGCAATGGACCTTTGGTTAATAAAATAGGCTGGGAATTGTTTCACCAACAGAGGGACTATCAGATTCTCAAGCCGGGCACTCCTCCATGGAGTTCGACAACCCCCAATATAATTAGAATGAATGCATCTTCGTACCGAACACTACTGAAAACACATTATTGACCTTAAGATGTCGGAATGTTCATATCACAGAACTGCATTGTTTATTACCTTCTCGATGAAATTATGATGACATCAATAATTTAAAATATAATTATACTTACAACTTTTTTCGAATCCAACCGCGTACCTTGCCTTGACATTTTTACGTCTCCTACTCGTTTGTGTACCACTCCTGCCAAAGGTTATTACCGGGTATGACCACAGAAGCACAAAAGTATGACAGAAATGTATGTCCAGGTGACATTTGCGCATGCAACTACTGCCATCTCTACGCAGCTGCTATTCGGAAACTAATCCCAATACACATGCGGTATCATATTTATTGCATCTGCAAAGACAGGCAGCAGTTATGCTATCGTGATGTCAAGGCGGCCATGTGGCCCACCAATGACGGTACCGACAACTCTGGACTGGTAATCCGCGTTCTAAATGTCACACAGTTGAGGCCGCCACGCATCCGAATTTTAATGTCATGGTTACTATCACACTGATATGTGGGATATGTGGTCAGTACCTGTCCGTGTTCGAGATGTTCGAGATCGATCGAGATGTAGTAATGGCTAACCTGCTAGTGGTAGGTAGGTTAAGTAGTTGTTTCCACCCCGACAGAATCAGCTGGCGATCGAGAATTAATAGTAAATTAGTTATACAATATGGATTACAGTCTAGGAGAAATTTTAGTCTTAAAGTGTTAAACAAGTTATCGAAAGGTATTAAAAAGCAGCTGGACAATGTGAAAATATTTACAGGTTTAAGGGTAAGTAATGAAAAAAGTTAACGCTATCCCTGTAACAGGTCATGTGAGTCCGTAGGTTTGTGAGACGTTGAGGGTCCCACATTATCTAGACCGCTCTAGACAATCGGCTCACAGATGGCCGTAAGGTTGTCAGCCTTGCGCTCCGACCGCCATTCACCCCCACGAAGATTAAAGGTACTCATTTCTGTTAAGAGGCCCATACACGTACGAGTCTGGCTCGCGAGTCCGATTCGGCTCTGGTTCCAGTGAACCAAACTCGTCCGTGTGTGAGTCGCAAAGTTGGGAGTCAACTCATGCTTTTGTGGTGAAATTAATCCAAGTCAAGCTCGCGAGCCAGACTCGTATGTGTATGGGCCCCTTTAGAAGGTGAGTCGACCACAGTGCCATAGTCTGGCCGGACGGATTAGGCCAATTGAAAAAAAAAAAAATCAACCTCATTGAGACTCGAACCCTCAACATTCTGGCTTGTAGCATAGTGCCTCAGTCAATTATGCTACCGCATGTGAAGCAGTGAGTCTCCACAAAGTGAACATTTTCATGTGGCAGTAAAAGAATTCCTTTGGTCACACGCTGAATACTCTATTGATGAAGGTATAAACCTTGAATAAGTAAAAGCAACCCTGAAATTTTATACAGAATTATAGAACTTATGGAGGAATAATCATGAAGAATTTCAGTTTGTATAATAGGTTTGTTGTGTGCTTTAATGTTTGTTCACTTGTTGTGTTTTGATGTATTCCACATTCTAAGTAACCGGAATCCATGGAATGCATATGCATATCTCAGTATTTTTTCAGATCCCATTTGTAATATGGGTTTTTTTTTTCATGTCCTGAGTTATGTATGCATGTCTGAAACCACGGGATCTAGGTTTCCATTGATCACTGCACTGGAGATGGTAGATTCCTGCCCTGGCCTCTGCCTCCAACTGTAGATGCAGTGGGGAGAGTCCAAGGAGTATCTCCAGTGCAGCTGTTGGAGATGTTTGAATTGCTCCTCTGATACCCAAGCAAGCCAACCTTTGCAATTTGCTAAGTATGAAGCAAGAAGCAAGCAGGTAGTTTATGATTTTTTGGCCTTCTGTCTTCTCACTTGTGCTGAGGGTCCCGGCCATGGGTGATGTGAGGAGCTTATGCCTTCTGCACTAGAATGGGAAAATGATTTGCATCAGGCCCTTGGATATGTACATCATGGAGCAGAGTCGTGCAGCAGTTTCAGAAATCTACATCATGTGATACTGTAAACTGCTCATAGCCTATGTTAAAATACTCCATTATATGAATGAGTTCAGGAGGGGGTAGTCAAAATTGTGTTTCTTGTTTATACGAGGCATGAATAAGATATTGCTTTGGTTTGTATATAAAGAAACATTCTTTTTCTGTATGGCTCAACATCAGTTTTCTTTCTCCTGACAAGCAGTGGATTTCTAAATATTAGTGTAGATATCGATGTGCATGCAGATAGGAAACTAGGGCAGTGGAGCTCTGTACCTTGTTCATTGCTCCCTGAATGGATGAGCTGAGGATTACTGCCCTGATTACATTGAAATATAGTGTTCCAGCATATTTATGTGTGTGTGTGATTGTGTGTATGTGTGGGTGCATGGTCACATACTGATTATTAGATACAATAATGAATAAAGTATTTCAGATGATATCTTAAGGCGAAATGGGAAGAACACACAGAAGAAGGAAAAGGAAGATTCGGAGAAAAATTTCTTCAAATCTACATTCGTCTCCATATTTCATTAATTTAACACAGTGGATGAAGAAGCATGGCTGGTCACCAACTTGCACGCTGTGTCCTGTAGAATTCTATGATACAGGTCGTGGTTTAAGGACAGAAAGAAGTATCGCTAAAAATGAGGTGATAGTGAGCATACCACTGGAATTACTAATAACAGTTTCTAGAGTGCAAAGTTCTGATATTGGGTGGCTTTTTAGCAAGTATAGTGGTGTTAATGGAGCACATTTCTCTTCTCAGCAAGTGCTTGCAGCTTTTCTTATATGGGAGAGGCACTTAGGACATCACTCAGTGTGGGAACCATATTTGAACAGTTTACCTTTAGACTATTCAACACCATTATTTTGCTCCAGTGAAGAACTACATTTATTGCCATCTGTTTTACTAGAACCAATTTTAGTTCAGAAACAGAAAGTGATAGACACTTTTAGTGAGTTAGAAAGTATTTTAAGTACTCAGAGTTGGAAATGTTGGCATTGTAATGAATCATTAAGCAGCATAATCCATTTTGAAGAGTACCTTTGGGCCTGGTCTGCTGTGAACACTCGCTCTGTGTATTTAGATGAGTGTGTGGTTAGCCACAGTCTCAGTATCCAAGATAAGAGCTGCTTAGCCCTGGTACCTTACTTGGATATGTTCAATCATTCAAATGATGTTGATGTGCAAGTTGGATTGAGTTCAGATAGAAACTGTTATGAGATACAGACATTGACACCTTTTGCGAAACATACACAAGTGTTTATTAGGTATGGTTATCATTCAAATCTAAAATTATATACTGAATATGGCTTTATACTTCCTTTCAGTCAACATGATTTTATTCCATTGTTATTTGAAGAAATACTGAGTTCTGTAAAAGATGTTTATCCAGTAAGATTTAATTGTTCGGCTTCAAAATTAAATTTTTTGAAAGTTCGTAACCTAACAGAGAACTTGTCATGTAATTCTGAGGGTCTGTCTTTTAATGTGAAAGCCCTGATTTATCTTCTTATGACAAGTGAATCAAAAAAATATGATTTAACTCGAAGGATATATTCCTCTGATTTCACTTCTGAAGAAAATGTAGCCATTTGTAAAGTTGGAAAACAGTTAATCAAACAGAAATGTTCAGAATTTGAAAGTGTTTTGAACATGATGAAGCAGAAGAAAAGTAATGGTTGTTCAAGGAGTTTTGAAGTTGCTAGTGATTTGATTTTAGAGTATATAAATTTGTTAAAGAGGGCTGAGAAATTAGATTCTAAAGAGTTCTGATAGTGGTGTCTCTAACACTTGAAACTACTGCGTTTTTGGGCTTTGTCTAGTGAATGGTATTCTAAAAACTGGGGAATGCAACCTTTCAGACACTGGATCCATTTCCATCCTCAGGTGAGCAGAGAGACACATACTCTCTTAAGTCCCTGATCATCTTAAGATTTCAGTAGTAAGACCGTTGTACAAAAAAGGGGAAAAACAATATGTAAATCTACAGGCCAACTTCACTGTTTACTACTTTCTCTTAAGTTCTTAAGATATTTATGCACAATAGGTTAATCCATTATTTGCAGACTAATAATGTATTAGTCCCAGAAGATTTTGGCTTCAGGAAAAGAATATCTACTGATAATACAGCCTTCAAACTAAGAGACTGTGTATTAAAATCTATTAATCAAGAAATGCAGTTGGTGGAATATTCTGTGATTTGGCAAAAGCATTTGACTGTGAAATCATGAAATTTTATTAACTAAATTGCATTTTCTTGGCATTCAAGGAGCTGCAGCAAGTTGGTTCAGATCCTGCTTAACAGATAGAAAACAAAAGTTTGAAATAAAATCATCAAATTTAACCCAGAGTACCTAGTAAGACTGGGGAACAATAAGGCATGGAGTTCCCCAGGAGCCATTTTAGGGCCTTTGCTTCCTATAATGTATGTAAATGATCTGCCTCCTACACTAAACACATCAATACTCATCATATTTGCTGATGACACTAGTATCATAACTTCTAGTAAAAATTTAGATGATTTCTGCACACTATCAAGCAAAGTTCTCTCTCAAATGAGTAAATGGTTTTGTGCAAATGAGCTGTCCCTGAATCTAGGTAGAACAATTGTAATAAAATTGATAACAAAAAAGTCACCACAGTATGCATTAAACACTGGGTGTGGTGATAGAAGAGGCAGTAAATAAGCTTACGAATTGATAATCTGGAAGTCAGTATCGGTCAGTTTGTTCCAAAGCTAAGTGCAGCATAGATCTGTTTTGCATATCAGCAACATTGACACTCTCAAATCAATATACAAGGGTTGGATAAAAAATAGTGGCAACACTGCTGTAACGTGAAAGATGTGTATCAGGTGGTACTAGCGCCGTCCGTAGCTGATAGCAGAAGTAGAAGTAGTGCAGTGAGTGGCTCTGATTATGTTTCATTGAGTTGCATTGTGCATCGTCTTGAAGTGCAGGCGCCCAGTTCAAGTACCCTAACAACATGTCTACGAAACAAGAACAGCGCTCCTAGATAAAAATTGAAGTTGCACGAGGTTGTAGTGCACAAAACTCTTATCAGGGACTGTGAGAAGCATATGGTGATGGTGCTTTGCCATATCGCACAGTGGCACAATGGGTGAAATTGTTCTGTGAAGGGAGGGATGCCATTCAGGACAGCCATTGTTCAGCATGACCCCATGTTGACAGCCACACAATTCAGCTTCTTGCTTTTTTGCTGGATGATGATCATTGATGGGTTGCGGGAGTTAGCTGCTGAGGTAGACGTAGGTCACAAAACCGTGCTCCACGTTCTGCACGATATTCTTGGATACCGCAAAATTGCAGTGCGTTGGGTATCCCATACAATGTCCGAGGTGCAACAATGGCAACATTATGCAATTACACAGGACTTGTTGGACCGGTATCAGAAGGAAGGCGATGGCTTCCTTGGAATGATCGTCACTCTGAACGAAACTTGGGCTCGCTCATACGAACCACACTTAAAGCGACAATTAAATGAATGGAAGCATCCTGGCTTTCCTCGTCCAAAAAAAGTGCTCCCTACATAGAGTAATGTGAAGACAATATTCACTGTGGCATGTGACGTTGATGGAGTGATACTGTACCACACTGTACCTCAACAACAGACAGTAAATGCTACCTACTACTGCAATTTCCTGCATAATCATCTTCATCCGATACTCAGGAGAAAGCGATGACACTTGTTAGCCACGAACCCCATCATCCTTCATGACAATACTGCTGACATACTGCTGACGCTGTCAAGATTCTCTTTCCCCACTAGCGAAGGGAGATACTGCAACATCCGCCATACTCACTCAATATGAGTCCGTGCAATTATGATCTCTTTGCCAAAATGAAAGAACCACTGTGAGGTACACATTACAACACAAGAGAGGGGATTATTCGTGCTGGAGGGTGGTCACTGCTGGACATCAACAGAAGTGGATGCGCTGATGGTGGTACACATGGGGGGGGGGCGATTATATTGAAGGAATGTAAGTGTGTTTACCTCAGTAATAAAGTCATTTCAGAACTATAGAGGTGTTGCCACTACTTTTTATCCAACCTATGTATTTTGTTTATTTTCACTCTTTAATGAAGTATGGAATAATTTTCTGTGGTAATTCATCTGACAGAAAGGTATATACATTGCAAAAGAAAACTGTTAGAATCATGATGGATGTCAAATCTTGTACTTCTTGTAGAGCTCTATTTAAGAGACTAGAGATCTTAACTCTTCCATGTGAATATATGGTTTCATTAATAAACTTAATTACAAATAACGATTATTTCTGGAGCAATGCAAAAGTACACAGTGTTAACACACTGCACAAGTACTATCTTCATAAATCAACTGCTAACCTCATGATTTCAGAGAAGTGCATATTATGGTGAGATCAAAATTTTCAGTAATCTGCCATCTGATCTCAAAAGTCTTATGAATGAAGAAGCGAGATTTAAAATAGAGCAAAAATTATACTTAAACATGTTCATTATACTCTGTTGATGAATACTCATAAAAAAAAAATGGCATCAATTAGATCATGTAAGTAGCGTAAGTTGACAATATTGGTGTATATATATGTGGATGTATTTTTGAATAGTCTCGTGTGTAACCACTGTGTTTTCTTGTATGAAAACTTCAGTTGTACTGTATATATGTTTTTGTATTTATGTGACATATTCCACATCCTACAGTCATTTTGACTGACTATGGATTCGGGGAATGCAGTACACTGTAATGTAATGTGACTGAGGTCCAGTAATTGAATTTAGCTATTTCTGAGGGACCCAGCAGTCTCCCCCACATCTGGGGATGCAAGCAGATCCAGTTTTCTAAACGTAGTGTTCTCTGGTCTTATTATACTGGTTGATGGGCAAAGTCCAAAAGCCCAGTAATTCCAGGCTGAAAAGTTACTCATGCAAATAGAAATGTTACACTCAAACTGATTTGCAGAGTACTTTGTTGTATGTTACATGCTGGAATTGGTCTGTACATTTGCAGATACTTTGCTCGTAGAGACATTGTTTTCCTAATATTTAGTGAAACATCATTCCCACCATAATTAAGGAAGTAATATATGTGACATAGGTTTAACAAGTTTTGTGTGACTGACATTTGAATTTTAAGTGATTGTAATTGGATGAAATTGTTAAATGTTAAAGGTGTGTATCAATGCCATGTAGCTTGATATGTAGGGAACAGTATAATGTAAAACAGTAACAAGTACCAGGACACTGTAAAATATCTTCCATAATGTTTCCGTGATGAAATACAGTAAAACTTGGTTATAGCAACATCGGTTTCTGCGACACCTTGTCTATTGCGTCAAATATTCAATGGTACGAACTAATTCCTCATAAAGCAACTGTTTTTATACCTTGCTTAGTACGACATGCACAAATGCATCAACCTTGTATGTAACGTCATTTTCATTCCTGAATTTCTCTGATATCGTGGGAAAGTTTGATGTGTCTGTCGACCCTCACTTTATCTACTTGCTGACGTGACTGTCCTGGAAGAATACGACCGCGGGCTGCAAGAGGAGCGTGGGTTTTATGCGAAAACAAGGGTGTGGGGTGGGACTGCATGAATAGTGCAAGAGGACGCGGCAGGTTGTTAACTGCATTCATTTCTTAGAATCCCGTCTAACAGGACCTCACATTGTCTACTTACCCTATAGTGTTCCTGCCTAAACCCAGAGAAGTGCAGTAGCGAAAACATGGCAATGAAAAGGAAAGTTTTAAGCATTGAAGAGAAAGTTAAAGTGATTCGTGAAATAGAAAATGGAAGGGAAAAAGCTGATGTATGCCGCGAATTAGGTTTGGTGAATTCTACAGTACAAACGATATGGAGAATCCATATTAATTCCACGTTAATGTTACGTTAGTCTGCACTTAACTACGTATTTCACCAAAAAAAATGCAACTTTTTAACTCGGTTTTTGGTAGATTTTTACGTGACTAACATAAGACTACTGTGGAAGTGCCCATTTCAGTTACAACGACATTCGTTTATAACGACACTATTTTTAGGTCCCTTTGATGACGTTATAACCAAGTTCTACTGTATAATGATTTTTGGAGCACAAATAGAAATCTTAATAATCAAAATCAGTTATTTTAAAAAGTATTACAGATATTGTTTATATTATATTTATTTTGCTTGATAAGAAATACATTTTATTTAGGGCTAATTTTATTGCATAAATATATAGAATTAATGATTCTGATGAAAGACAGATATGTTCAAAATGTACATTGCAGCTATGTTTGAATGTACCTTCTCTCCTTTCTGCACAATTAGAATGACTACTGCATAATGCACGGTGATAAAGGTCATTTTATTTCCAGCAACGTACTGTTGCGTATGGTGTTTTAAGAAGTCAGAATGCCATATAACAGTGCACCACATTTTTATGTTTGCATTTGAGCTATACTCCTATGAATTTAAAATTACTAATTCATTTCAGGTTTGTTGGTACTTCCGATCATCAAGTGCCATAGGTTTCTGGTACCACATTCCCTGTATGCTTTCATAGAATTGTTCTTATGGTCAGGGATAATTTACTTTCTCTGTAAATCATTAATGTCTGAGTGAACCCTCCCCACAAAATCGCCTCATACTACCTTGTTTACTGTTTGTGTGGTTATGCATGTTAATAATTTTATCTGTGGCTTATAAATGTTTAAAGTATCTCATGATAATATTTTACATGTAATTCTTAAGTCATACTGCTTAACTGCATTATAGTAAACATAAGAGACATATTTATGTAATTCATACAGGGAATTTGTTGTCTTATTGCATTATTATACTTCACTAATGCAGAGAATTTAATAGCTAAGATGTTAAACTACATGGTGGAACAGGTGATGTGACCTTATATCTGCTGTTTCCCAATAAGAGGATGTTTGAAGTTAAATTACCATTGTGGGAAGTACTAAAAATGTCTGTCCTTAGTTCTTTGACATTCCTTACTGCTTCTGGAAAGATTTCAGGGTGCTCTTTCTGGTCTTAATCATGGGATTGAAGTTACTATCTGATGAGCATGTTTGTTTCTTGTATGATAAGTATTGCCTTTGAAATTTCTTCGCAGTTAAAATTCACATGCATCATATTAAGGGATATTGAAAGCAAACACTGCAGAGTAGGATTTTGTTGTTGTATTTGAGGTTCTCACAGCAATTATAATGATTAAGATTCTTTTGTTGTGCATTTCCTGCAACACAGATATGGGGCCACAGAAATCTCTTTGTTCTAGGGAAGTTAATGAGTACCAATGACAGATGCATTTTCAGCTGCGCCTTAATGGTAAGGATTAGTGGATTTTGTTACATGGCCGTTAAATTGAAGTTGTTTGTCTGGAGTCTTGACCAGTGTAATGCAGTTGCTATATCGTTTTGTAGATATCTAATAAACTTGACTACAGCTAAAAGATTGTTAGAAGAACAGCAAGGTAATGTTAACAAAAATCATTTTTTAATGTACTCCTGTCTGTAAAAGAAATATTGTGAGTGTGCCGCTTGAAGCACTAATCGCAAACTGGAAAATTATGGTAACATACCATGTGTATGTGTGCGCGCGCACAGCTTCCACTGAAGGAATTTGGGTGTAAAAGGCGATTCATATTTTGAACAGCACCTATTCACGTTTACAGTGCTTTAGTGTGTTCTGTATTATTGTAAGATGTGAATCTGGCCGGTAAGAGGAACCTAGGCTTTTTATTAATCTGAATTTGTGGGCTTGAATTTTCTGTATTGAGTAATATATTTCTGAAGAATAAAGATGTTAAATATTTATACTTTGTAGTTATTTGCTGTTTATGAAAAAGATCTGAAGACTGAATATTACAGAATGAAAACTGAACATGAATGTTGACAATGAAGAGTCTGTAAACATTTTGTATGGTAATTACCAGGGCCTGGATTTTGATGCTTTGTCATCTTTTTTTTCTTGTATCCTATGCGATGCTCTTAAATATATAAATCTCGGATATGAGCTGCTGGTTACAGAAATGTAAATTTTATAGGTATTTTTTTACATTTTTAGGTTTAAGGTCTTTTTTCATTTTGGGGGTAATTTTTTGGTAAATATTTGGACTTTTAAGGGTATTTCTTGTAATTTTTGGCCATTTTAGGGAATTTTTCTTCATATGTTTTCTGAAATGTGAATAACATGAAAGCGAAGTGTTCTTTCTTTTCTCCTTTAGGTCATTTTTCTGGATTTTTTCGGTCATTTTATAGGTCATTTTTTAATATTTTCAGGTCATCAAAATCCGGGCCCTGCATGTTACATTTTTGGATCATATTTTAGGTCATTTTTCTGGATTTTTTCGGTCATTTTATAAATATTTTCAGGTCATCAAAATCCGGGCCCTAGTAATTACCATTCTGTTTTGTAGCTTTATTTGTTGTGTGCTATAGCTCTTAGAATGCATTTGTCAATTGAAAAGATTATAAACACCTGTAAAAATCTACTACATGTTTACTACATGTTTATATAGCAGACACCTGATTTGTTTGTCAACTACTTAGCTATCATTGGTGGCATTTTTCATGGGCTTTTTCCACTTTTTAGCCACATTTCAGAATAGTACCTTGGAAAAGTAATATTTTTCATTATTCCAATACAGTTTTCTTGCATTTCAGTAGCCTGGGCTAATACTTATTGGGGCAATTTTAAAATCTACCTTCTCAGGTATCCAAGCTATGATACACTTCTTCATTATTCATGTAACAGTGATTTAAGAGTCAAGTGATAAGAAGCAGTGTATAATGATTGAAATAATATTGGCAACACAGCTGTGTACAGAATTATACAAGAATGGTCCCATAGGTTCATGTATCCACAGTATTTTTATTGATTGTTGGAAATGAAAAAGTACAAGTTTTTTGGAGTCCATTGCATGCCAAATTTTGTGAAAATTTATGAACTAGTTCAGATGCTGGAATGGGGTGCACACACGGCATTATGATCTGATAAGCTTAGTGTTTTCCTTCTGAAAGGAAAGTAGGCTAAAATAGCCCTGAATTCATTATTTGCATTTGAACTCACAGAGTGTTTGTCTCCACAAAGATAATAAACAGACATAATAGTGTATACACACGCACACATACCTAGGAGGCCCAACAGTATAACACACGCAGTCACAGGAGCAAGACACAACAAAAGCACAACACACACAAGATAGTGAAGGAGTGCTCCAACAGAGGAGAATGGGCGTGACTGGCGTAGTGAGGTGCGACGTAGCGATGTGGTATCCTGAACAATTTTAATATTTTTAACGTTTGACAATGTATATGATAGATACATATTTTAGTTATTTTAATATGAGGACAAGGCATGCAATGAACTAGTTTGGCGTGGATAAGTAAGCACCTGAAGATGGCATTATTATGCCGGAACATGTAGTGCGAGGGAGAGAAGGAGATAAATGAGTGTATGCACTGCAAGACGGTTTAAATAAATCATGGACATAATAGTGTATTACGAAAGGTTAAATTTAAATGGAAATTTTGGGCTATGAATCAGGTCTGCATTTGTATAAATTCCTTGCCATAGTGATGGTCATAGAAGTGAGGATCCCCAGAAATTTTGCAGATGTAAATAATTATGTCATGTTTTACACTGTTAAAACATGAATTCTGTGATAACTGTCCTTAGAAGAAAGCAAGCATCAGAAAAGATTATCTGTGCTAATAAAATACAGGATGCGCCAAAATTACAGTACTGATATGAAAAGATGTCCTGTTGATACCACTGTCTATTCATGTGAAGGCCCCTTGCACGACAGAACCTTCTCAAATCCTGAAGAAATGGTCCAATCACCATGTCCCAGTAGCATTCTTGGGTGATGGTAAGAACATTGCCTTCCTCATCCTCAATGAAATAGGGGCCTAATATACCATGTGCTGAGATCGTACACCATATCATCACACGTGTACTATGTAGCAGTTTCTGGACGATAACATCTGGCCTCTCGAAACCAAGGAAGCGAGTTGTCTGGCAACCACTTCCGTATGAGCAGAAATAATACTCAACTATGAATACTTTTTCCTCCGTCAAGAGACCCATTTCCAACAGCTGCACAACACAACTTCCTTTTCACTACTGGGAACACGTGCGGCTGCAGCTATGCCCCGTTGACAAACACACATGAGTGTTCGAAATGTGAGAGTTTCAGTACTGCATATTTTGGCGCATACTGTATATCCACATTTGCTGATGGTGACACATCACAACAAATACTGTATTTTAGAAATTTATGTAGTCATGTGACTCATCTCTCAGTGTTCCTACTACAGGCAACTTGTAATGAATTTATAAGTCAGTCATGTTTATTATAAATACATAGTGTATTCTAACATTCGAGGTTCTCACAGTGGTAGTTAAGAGTTCTGTCTTCCCAGGCAAAATGCAGTGTAGTGCATTGAAACTAAACTGACATTTCAGAGGAGCAAATTGCCTCCATCTTAAGAATAAGCAGATCTATGCTTGCTATCTGTTGCATCTTGCTGGTTTCTTGCTTGGCTTATTTTTTGACCCTGAAGATGGAGGTGACATGTTCCTTCAAAACACATGGTGTAACATGGTGTTATATCGCAGAAGGTAGACCTCTTCACTGCATAGTGTAATTTTAATTCTAGTGTTAGAATTTGCACTGCTTCTGTTTCTGTTTCAGTTTTGCTATTTTTTGTTTCAGGGATTGTAAGGTCTGCACAAATAATTCAGATTGCCATATATTAAAGGGTTGTCTGTCAGCAGAAATTGCTTCATGTACAGCAGTTCCTGTAGGCAACAAATCATTCCTTCTTTCTTTCACTTTCACTTTCAATACATGTTTCAGCCCTAAATGGCCATCTTCAGGTGTCTTACTATGCTAAAACTGCTACACAGCACTAATATTATAATATAATATATTGTGACGTGTTGCGCTATGGATGACGCCACTCCCCCCCCGCCCGCCAGCCGTGACATGTCGAGCGGAGTCGAATTGAGCCGAGTCTCAGCACGCTGGTCACTATGCAAAGCGAGTAAACACCGGTTGCTAAGAAAAGCGGGTAAACAGTGGTTGCTAGAGACGACAGTAATAACAGCGGTACCCATTACGTAACAGGCAAACACGGCGTCAGACAACAGTGGTGCCTATTACGTAACTGTTTTCCAGTTGTCCAGCTGAGGGTTCGTAAGGGAACTACACAGCTACCGAAGACAGTTCTCAAGTCAGCAGTGAACGAGTTACGAGTTAGTCACGAGCTAGCCAGGAAGTCAACCAGTCAATTGTAGTCTAGCATTTGCAGTCCAGTATTTGTGATACTGCCGATGGCAGTAATGTTAAGATTGTAAACTGTGTGATTGTAAGAGCGAATGTAAAATAGAATTCTCTATATCCAATACAGCGTGAAGTTATTTGTCGCGTTATACACCCAACACGTGACAATGTAATTCATCACACATGCAACTGCATTCTTCGTGATTCAAAATGTCATAATTGTAGTCTAACTGGTATGCGCTAAAATAGCACACACTATAGTTCACTTAGTTTAAATCAAATGAAATCTATTACATTTTTCTTTAAATTTTGTAAAATTCTTATTACACCTCGCAAGGGGTGTCGTCCACTTGTTTAGATCTGTATCCTTTTCTTCAGATGTTTTATTGCAGTAGCCTGTTTTCCTATTTGTAAGCCATTTAGGGCCAAAACATGTTGTGTTAAAAGTGAAAGCGAAAGAAAGAAGGAACAATTTGTTGCATTGTTGATGGACTGTGTAGTACATAGACAGTTTTAGATAGGTTTCCTATTCTAACCCCCCCCCCAAAAAAAAATACGAGGGTCGTACTGAAAGTCATGAGCAACAATTTTTTGTAAAGTAACATGCTTTATTATTGACAAACCAAATACACCACCTCAATCTACTGACCTTTCTTTATTTTTCCACATAATCGCCAATTCTTTGTACTCATTTCTCCCACTTTTCTGGGAGTTTGAAAATTCCCCTTCTGTAAAATTCTGTTCCAACCATCCGAAGACACTGACACACTGCTTTCTGAATTGCCTCCCTTGCCTCAAAATGTACACGCAGCTGATCCTTCACAAATCCGAAAAGATGGTAGTCTGAGGGTGCCACATCAGGGCTATAGGAGGGGTGTGGAAGAACTTCCCACCCCATCTTTGCAATTGCTTCCAGTGTGAGGCGAGCAGCGTGGGGGCGAGTGTTGTCATGCAGGATGATGATGTTTTGTCCTGGACGTTTATCGCGCAATGCTCATTGGAGCTTGTGCAGCATCTGGACATAACGAGGAGCATTGATGGTTTGCCCAGGTTCCAGGAATTCGGCCAGAATACACCCCTCTGCATCCCAGAAGACTGTGCCCGTTACCTTCACAGCTGATGGCACTGTCTTTGCCTTTTTTTGATGGAGAATGCAAATGGTGCCATTCCATACTCTGTCGTTCCGTTTCGTTTCAGGCTCGAAATGGTGAAACCAGCTTTCGTCACCTGTCACAATTCATTCATCTCTGATCTGTCAAGACAACAGGTCCACAGTCTCTTTCAAAACAGTTCCTCCACTTGATGCGATCTAGAGCTTTCTCCTTCAAATGAAAATATCCTCTTCTGTCCCCAAGGTCATCCAGCATCTTCTTATGTCTTCTCACTTCTATCCGCCCCTCTATCTTTCCTTCAATAACTTCTTTTAGAAGGCAGTTATCACATAAGATATGACCAATCCAATTAGCCTTCCACTGTGAATACAATACAGAGCAAAAATATCATCGCCTTCATGTCGATATCTCTTCAGCAGTTCTGAGGTGATGGCTTTTCGCTGACCTTTGTGGTCTTCGGTCAATAACCGTGAGACCCAACAAGCAGAAACTTTCCTATAGCCCAAGCTTTCAATCATCTCCTATACTGCACTGTGCCCTATTCCAAGTTTTCGGGTTATTGTGTCCACAGTCACATGCCTGTCATCTTGAATGATCTCATCCACTCTTTCCTTGTTGCGTTCAGTTGAGGCTGTTTGAGGACGACTGCTCCAAGGCTCATCTTCGATGCTGGTGTTCCTGTCTTTAAAATGTTTCACCCATCTTTGAACACTGCTCGCACCCATGCACACACTTCCATAAGCACACTGAAGTCTCTGGTGAATTTCTGCAGCAGGAATTTCCTCTTTCACAAGAAATTCGATGAAAGCACGCTGGCGAAACGACATATCGTTGCTGGCCATTTTGTTTGGAGTGATACTGATCATGTGATGCAAGCTATTGACATCACAAGACACTCAAGGTTAACACAACAGCTGGTTCCACCTACCACCATACTCTCTTTCATCTGCTGTTCCCAGGTTGCATGCAAAAAAAAGTTGCTCATGACTTTTGGTACAACCTATGTATATACATACATATTTGACTTACAAAGACACTAGTTATCTTAGAGGTACACAGAAGACTGGTTTTAGATGCTATTAAAGCCTTTCTATCAGTGAAGGTGGATCTCCTGTTGTGGAAGTCATCAAGTTTTCCATTTATAGACAAATTATAAACTGGAAAATACATAGAACCATATACAGTGTGCGTTCAAGTTCTAAGGTCTCCGATTTTTTCTCACACATTAATTATACAAAAATTTTGAAACTTCTGTCACTTTTCAATGTAATCTCCCTGCAGCCATACACATTTTTCACAACGTCAATGCCATGATTCCATAGCCGCTTTGAACACTTCTGTAGGAGTCTGTTTTGACCACTGGAAAATTGCTGATGCAATAGCGGCACGACTGGTGAATGTGCGACCACGGAGAGTGTCTTTCATTGTTGGGAAAAGCCAAAAATCGCTAGGAGCCAGGTCAGGTGAGTAGGGAGCATTAGAAACCACTTCAAGTTTGTTTTCACGAAAAAACTGCTGCGTTGTGTTCGCCTGATGCACTGGTGCATTGTCCTGGTGAAAGAGCACACGTGCAGCCTTTTCTGGCCGTTTTTCTCACAGTGCTGGAAGGAGCTTGTTCTTCAGAACATCTTGGTAGGATGTCCTTTGGAATGCAGTGAGTAAGGATTACGCCATCGTTGTCCCAAAACATGGCCACCATAATTTTTTCAACACTGGCGTTTACCCGACATTTTTTGGTGGCGGTGAGTCTGTGTGCTTCCATTGAGCTGACTGGCACTTCGTTCCAGGATTGAAAAACGGCATCCATGTCTCATCCATAGTCACAATTAATGAAAAGAAAGTCCCATTCATGCCTTCATCACGTGTCAACATCGCCTGGCAAATTGCCATGCGCACAGCCTTGTGGTCATCCGCCAGCATTCGTGGCACCCATCTGGAGGACACTTTCCGCATTCGCAGGTGTTCATGCAGGATTGTGTGCACAGATCCCACAGAAATGCCAACTTTGGAGGTGATGTCTTTCACACTCAATCGGTGATCCTCCAAAACAACTTTCTCAATTTGCTCGGCCATGTTGTCAGACCGGCTGGTGTGAGGCCGAGATTGTTTTGGTTCGTTGTCACAGGACGTTCGGCCTTCTTTGAACTGTCGCACCCACGAACGCACATTTTTCACCTTCATGACACCATCACCACATGTCTCACTCAACTGGTGATGAATTTCAGTGGGTGTCGCACCACGCAAGTGAAGAAAACGAATGATTACTCGCCGTTCTTGTAACGAAAACGTCACCATTTTAGGTATCAAAAACACTCCTCATCTCACTGCCACCACTAGAGTTCTCTGTGCCGTACAGTGCTGCCATCTCTGTCACACATTCACAAAAAGTGCACACGCATTTTAAACTAAACCACATATGTCTATCTGCTCCCAGTCCTCAGAAAAAAATCAGAGATCCTAGAATTTGAACGCCCCTCGTAGTGCCGTTGGAAAAAATAGATACAAACAGAAAAATGCAGGCACTTGAAATCTGCAAATAGATTCTAAGTCCAAGAATGGGCCGCGCCATAGTTCAAGCGGTTAGTCACTGGTGGCCCGGGTTTGATCCTGGGTCTGGTCAAATGGGATTTGTGATGGACAAAGTGGCGCTGTGGCAGATTTTCTCCAAGCACTTCAGTTTTCCCTGCCAATCTTCATTCTACCAATTGCTCCACAATCACCCTCACCTATCATCTGGGGCTGGTACAACAGGCCAGAAGTGGCCGCAGTACAAAGGACTTAGTCCCACCCCACTAGCAATAAAAAATAAGTCCAAGAATCCAACAACTCCCATTGAAATCTGCAGTTTGTCAAAACCGTAGTTGATGAACTGCTGTATATAGTGATACTAGCTGTGAGAACTAAGAGTTAACGGTAAAAGCATTATGTTTAATTCTGCTCTTACTTCACTTCTCACATCTTGTGTTGTATTTTTTAATAACAGAGTACCAGCAGTGCAGGCCATATACTAGATCAGAAGCAGAAGCAAACAAAGAGTGGAGGTTATCTGACATCAAACTCTCCTGATGTTAGTAAGATTGTTAGTGATTTTGTTCCTGCAAAAATTCCACCAGGACAGTCAGTGAGAAAATGTTTTCACCCAGGAGTGTCGTCAATGGCCAGGGAAGCATTTCCACTAAGTGAAGATCCTGTCACCAGCAAGGATATGCTCAGGGGGATGATGACATACATTTGGCCAAGGGTTTGTTTTCTTTATAGTTCTTAACCTTTACCACTCATGCATCATATTACCATAATAGTACATGCATTGGTTTAACAGGCCTGGTGTTGCACAATTTAGAGTATAAATAGCAGTAATGCCAGCTTGAAATCCAGTTACCAGTGCCATAGTAGTTTGGGATTTAAATCCACCATTTCCAAAAATAAAATATTTGGAAAGTTATATAATGTTTTGTCCTTGAAACTTTGCACAGCCTGCAAACTTACACCAAAATTAGGAGAAACTTAAAGCAGAAAGTTTATAGGAACAGTGTACGAAGGGGGACCCAAAAATTACCGGAACCGACCTGTTGCGCGCGCATGCTTTGTAGTTACGAGTTGTGCTGCTAGGTGGTGTTAGCTGGGGGTCTCCCGCGACTGTTAGTGAGCTGGCGTCAGTCTGAGTTAAGTGGTTTGTCTGTGGTGCTCTGTTGTGTGCGTTCCTGTTTCAACCCTTTGGCGATTAGTGAGATGGCCGACCAGAAGGAACAAAGAGTGTGCATGAAATTTTGCTTTCTGTTAGGGAAAACTGCAGCCGAGACTGTTGGGATGCTTCGGCAAGCCTTTAATGATGATGCTTTGGGGAAATCACAGGTCTACGAGTGGTTTTCCCGTTTCAAATCTGGCAACATGTCAACAGAAGACATGCCACGCCCCGGGCGTCCTTCGACAGGAAGAAATGACGAAAACATTGCCAAAATCAAACGTGCAATTGATGAAGATCGTCGAAAGACCATTGACCAACTTTCTGAGGAAACGAACATCTCATGGAGCACGGTCCAGCGAATTTTAACCGAAGGTTTGCACATGAGACGGGTGTCTGCAAAATTTGTTCCTCGCTTGCTCGGAGATGACCAAAGAGAAAACCGCGTGAATGTTTGCCGTGACTTGAAGAGTGAAGTGCAGAACGATCCAGAATTTCATGCACATTCTTTTTTCCTTCTGGTTGGCCATCTCACTAATCGCCAAAGGGTTGAAACAGGAATGCACGCAACAGAGCACCACAGACAAACCACTTAACTCAGACTGACGCCAGCTCACTAACAGTCGCGGGAGACCCCCAGCTAACACCACCTAGCAGCACAACTCGTAACTACAAAGCATGCGCGTGCAACAGGTCAGTTCCGGTTATTTTTGGGTCCCCCCTCGTATGTATCCTTGGCCCTGTATGATGAAATCAGAACTGTCATAAAAGAAGTAACAGAAAATGACATTTAGCTCTTACTCTGAACCATAGATGCATATTGTTTTTTACTGAGGCATTGATTTTTAAAGGCTGCATAGTAGCTATTGAACAGTTTCTTTCCCCTCTCCATGGCAGCCAGTGTGTTCTATACTTAAATATCAGTCACAAGACTACATTTTCCTTTAGGAAGCTCTGATTGATTGTTAAATTTTAACCAAATTAACAGAATGTATTTGTAGTTTTTTGAAGAGTTAACATTGTTATGGTCATTAGATGGTCTTGAAATTTCTTCTGCCAGTTCACATCTAGATTTTTCTCATTGATAGTGAAATAATCATGCATTTCCATGCATACATACATAGCAATTCATTGCAAAATGCTGATAATTGGTTCCTTGAAGCAGTAGTAGTAATGTAACAAGCAGATCAGGAGCAGCAGGATTGATTAGGACTTTCCTTTACATAGATAATCATAACCTGAAAGGCTCATGCTGTTTTCTTTGTACATTTTAAACTATAAGAAATATTTATGCAAACAGTTTTTTCTCCCCATAATATTACAATTTGTGTACCTTCAGTGGATCATAATGTAATTGGCAGGAAAATCTATATATTGGATGGTTGCCACATTGTTATTTTTTTAAGTACAGATTACCCTGATCACGTTTATATATATTTTAAGAGATCTACCCATCATAACAAGTGTTTCCCCATAAGTAGATGAGCCGATAGTTCCACAATTATATGGAAGAGTTTAGTTTTATGTTATGTATAATCTGTTGGGTGTGTTGAAATGTCTGGTGATAACCTTATGAGGATGGACTTATTTCTCAGTGTCTTTGGACAGTATACAAGGTGTGGCAATAAAGAAACCGGATTCATGCTCTAACCCTTTATTAAAAAAAAATCAGACAGTCGAAATGTTATCCCCTTCAATGTAGTCCCCTCCCCGATCCCTACACCGCTCCATGCGAATTTTCCACTGTTGGAAGCAGTGCTGCAGGTCATCTTGTGTTATGCTCTTCAAGAGTTGCGTCGCTTTTGCTTTCACTGCATCCACGGACTCGAACCT